>NW_027522617.1:0-46660 GCF_052094955.1 Ictidomys tridecemlineatus
TGTCCCCAGCCACACTACACCTGCCCACACTCCTCTCAGTACAGTGGGCCTTTCAGATAATTAACCCACAAAATGGATGGATCCACAGATTAGGTCACAAGTCTCACAGTCTAATTATTTCACTTCTGAACACTGCTACTGTGGCTGACCCTGAGATTTTGGTGGGGGGATACCTTATTTCTAAGCCATAATAGTCTCTACAGTCCATGTGCTTTGGTTAGAATACCTTCATGTAGTCAGAGAGAGTAATCAGGTGCCAAAACAAGATTAAAAGGAAATATCTGGTAACTGAACATGTGAAATTTGGAGCTTGGGAAAAAGCTCTGAAGAGGAGCCCTGGGTGGAGCACTTAAAAGTCCTGGTGACGAGGACACAAGAGGGCACCTGGTCTGTGGGGTAGCTGAGTGGCAGTGGGATCACTCATTAAAACAGAAAAAAAAATGAGAAGGAGCGTGTCTGGGGAGAGGAAAGAAGGAAAGGAGGTTGGGCCTGGAGTCTGGGTACCTGCAGGTCTTCCCAAAGAAATCCCAGGAGGCAGCAGGACAGGTTCCCAGGAGATAGGCTTGGGAGTCATGGCTTAGAGTGACTGTGGAAGTCACAGGTGCTCACAAAGCCAAAAGAGAGCAGGGTGAGGAGAGAGGGTCTGATGGACTGTGCGGAAAAGAAGGTGTCCAGAAGGAGGCTCACCAGCTATCAGCAAACATTCTGCACCACAGTGTCAAAGCTCTGCTCTCTGTACAGGCCTTCTGCACCCTAGTCTAAAACCTCTGCTCTCTATAACAGTCCTTCTGCACCCCAGTCTACAACCTCTGCTCCCTGCAACAATCCTTCTCCACCACAGTCTCCAAGTTCTGCTCTCTGAAACACTCTTTCTGCACCTCAGTCTCGAAAATTTGCTCTCTGCAACAGTCCTTCTGCACCCCAGTCTGAAAACTCTGCTCTCTGCATCAATCATTCTGCACCCCAGACTCCAACCTCTGCTCTCTGTAACAGTCCTTCTACACCTCAGTCTCCAAACTCTGCTCTCTATAATATCCTTCTGCACACCAGTCTCCAAACTGAGATATCTGTAACATGCCTTCTGCACCCCAGTATCCAACCTCTGCTCCCTGCAAGAAAATTTCTGCACCCCAGTCTCCATGTTCTGCTCTCTAAAAGAGTCATTCTCCACCCCACTCTCGAACATCTGCTCTACGCAACAATCCTACTGCACCTAAGTCTGAAAACTCTGCTCTCTGCAACAATCATTCTGCAACCCAGTCTCCAACCTCTGCTCTCTGTAACAGTCCTTCTGCACCTCAGTCTCCAAACTCTGCTCTCTATAATATCGTTCTGCACATCAGTCTCCAAACTGTGATATCTGTAACAGGCGTTCTGCACCCCTGTCTCCAACCTCTGCTCTCTGCAAGAATCCTTCTGCATTCCAGTCTCCAAGTTCTGCTCTCTGAAAAAGTCCTTCTGCACCCCACTCTTGAACATCTGCTCTCTGTAACAGCCCTTCTGCAACTCAGTCTCCAAACTCTGCTCTCTATAATATCGTTCTGCACATCAGTCTCCAAACTGTGATATCTGTAACAGGCCTTCTGCACCCCAGTCTCCAACCTCTGCTCCCTGCAAGAATCCTTCTGCACCCCATTCTCCAAGTTCTGCTCTCTTAAAAAGTCCTTCTGCACCCCACTCTCGAACATCTGCTCTCTGAAACAGTCCTTCTTCACCTAAGTCTGAAAACTCTGCTCTCTGCAACAATCATTCTGCAACCAAGTCTCCAAACTCTGCTCTCTGTTACAGTCCTTCTGCATCTCAGTCTCCAAACTCTGCTCTCTTTAACATCCTTCTGAACACCAGTCTATAAACTGTGATATCTGTAACAGTCCTTCTGGCCCCCAGTCTCCAACATCTGCTCTCTGTAACAGGCCTTCAGCACCCCAGACTCCAATCTCTTCTCACTGCAACATTTCTTCTACACCCTAGTCTCCAAACTATGCTCTCTGTAACTGTCTTTCTGATCCTAGTCTCCAACATCTGCTCTCTGTAACGATCCTTCTGCACCTCAGTCTCCAACCTCTGCTGTCTGCAATGATCCTTCTGCACCTCAGTTTCCAACCTCTGCTCTCTGCAACGATCCTTCTGCACCACAGATTCTAACCTCTGCTCTCTGTAACAGTGCTTCTAAATCTCAGTCTCCAACCTCTTCTCTCTGTACCAATACTTCTGCACCTCAGTCTCCAACCTCTTCTCTCTGTAACAGTCCTTCTGCACCTCAGTCTCCAAACTCTGCTCTCTATAACATTCTTCTGAACACCAGTCTACAAACTGTGATATCTGTAACAGTCCTTCTGCACCCTAGTCTCCAACCTCTGCTCTCTGTAACAGGCCTTCAGCACCCCAGTCTCCAAACTCTGCTCTCTGTAACACACTTTCTTCACCCCAGTCTCCAACATCTTCTTCCTGAAACGATCATTCTGCACCTCAGTCTCCAACCTCTGCTCTCTGCAACAGTCCTTCTGCACCTCAGTCTCCAAACTCTGCTCTCTGTAAGATCCTTCTGCACCCCAGTCTCCAAACTATGCTCTCTGTAAAAGTCCTTCTGCACCCCAGTATCCAACGTCTGCTCTCTGTAACAAAACTTCTGCACCCCAGTCTACAACCTCTGCTCTCTTTAACAGTCCTTCTATACCTCAGTCTCCAAACTCTGCTCTCTGTAAACGTTCCTTTTGCACCCCAGTCTCCAAACTCTGCTTTCTGTAACAGTTCTTCTGCACCTCAGTCTCTAACTTCTGCTCTCTGTAAAAATCTTTCTGCAATTCAATCTCCAACCTCTGCTCTCTGTAACAGTCCTTCTGCAACTCAGTATACAACCTCTGCTCTCTGTAATGATCCTTCTGCACCTCAGTCTCCAAACAATTCTCTCTGTAACAGGCCTTCTGCACTGCAGTCTTCAACCTCTGCTCTATGTAACAGTTCTTCTGCAACCCAGTCTTCAAGCTCTACTCTCTGTTACAGTCCTGCTGCAACCCGAATCAAATCTCTGCACTCAGTAACAATCCTTCTGAACCCCAGTCTCAAAACTCTGCTCTCTTTAACAGTTCTTCTGAACCAGAATCTCCAAACTCTGCTCTCTGTAATACTCCTTATGCAACCAAGTCTCAATCCTCTGCTCTTTTTAAGAATCCTTCTGCACCCCAGTCTCCAACCTCTGCTCTCTGTAACAGTCCGTCTGCATCCCAGTCTCCAACATCTGCTCTCAACAATGATCCTTTCTCTCCCCAGGCTCCACCCTCTGCTCTCTGTAATGGTCCTTCTGCACCCCAGTCTCCAACATCTGCTCTCTGTAACAGGCCGTCAGCACCCCAGACTCCAATCTCTGCTCACTGCAACATTTCTTCTACACCCTAGTCTTCAAACTGTGCTCTCGGTAACTGTCTTTCTGATCCCAGTCTCCAACCTCTGCTCTCTGTAACGATCCTTCTGCACCTCAGTCTCCAACCTCTGCTGTCTGCAATGATCCTTTTGCACCTCAGTTTCCAACCTCTGCTCTCTGCAACGATCCTCCTGCACCACAGATTCTAACCTCTGCTCTCTGTAACAGTGCTTCTAAACCTCAGTCTCCAACCTCTACTCTCTGTACCAATCCTTCTGCACCTCAGTCCTCCAACCTCTGCTCTCTGTAACAGTCCTTCTGCACCTAAGTATCCAACCTCTCTTCTCTGTAAAATGGTTTCTGCACCCCAGTCTTTAACCTCTGCTCTCTGTAACAGTTCTTCTGCACCCCAATCTTGAATCTCTGCTCTCTGTAACAGTCTTTCTGCACCCCAGTCTCCAAACTCTTCTCTCTGCAACGATCCTTTTGCACCTCAGTCTCCAACCTCTGCTCTCTGCAACAGTCCTTCTACACCCCAGTCTTCAGACTCTGATCTCTGTAAGATCCTTTTGCATCCCTTTCTCCAACCTCTCCTCTCTCTAACAGTTCTTCTGCACCCCAGTATCTAACCTCTGCTCTCTGTAAAAGTCCTTCTGCACCTCACTCTCCAACCTTTCCTCTCTGTAATTGTCCTTCTGTACCCCAGTCTCCAACCTCTGCTCTCTCTAACAATCTCCTGCACCTTAGTCTCCAATGTCTGCTTTCTGTAACAGTCCTTCTGCACCCAAGTCTCCAACATCTGCTCTCTACAACGGTCCTTCTGCACCAAAGTCTTAAAACTCTGCTCTCTCTAACAGTCTTTCTGTACCGCAGTCTCCAACCTCTTCTATCTATAACGGTCCTTCTGCACCTCAATTGCCAACCTCTGCTTTCTGTAACAGTCCTTCTGCACCTCAGATTCCAAACTCTGCTCTCTGTAACAGTCCTTCTAAGCCTCAGTCTGAACCTCTTCTCTCTGCAACGATCCTTCTGCACCTCAGTCTCCAACCTCTGCTATCTGCAACGATCCTTCTGCACCCCAGTCTCCTTCCTCGTCTCTCTGTAATAATCCTTTTGCACCCCTGTCTTCATCATCTCCTCTCTCTAAAAGTCTTCTGCACCTCAGTCTCAAATCTCTGCTCTCAGAAATGATCTTTCTGAACCTCAGTCTCCAACCTCTGCTCTTATTAATAGTCCTTCTGCACCCCAGTCTCCAAACTCTGCTCTCTGTAACAGTCCTACTGCACCTCAGATTCCAACCTCTGCTCTGTGTAACAGTCCTTCTAAGCCTCAGTCTGAAACCTCTGCTCTTTGCAACGATCCTTCTGCACCCCAGTCTCCAATATGTGCTAATTGTAAGAATCCTTCTGCATCCCAGGCTCCAAAATCTGCTCTATGTAACAGTTCTTCTGTACCGCATTCTCCAAACTCTGCGCTCTGCAACGGTCCTTCTGCATCCCAGTTTCCAACCTCTGTTCTCTGCAACAGTCCTTAGCACCCCAGGCTCCAAACTCTGCTCTCTGTAACATTTTTCTGTACCGCAGTCTCCAACCTCTGCTTTGTGTAATGGTCCTTCTGCACCCCAGTCTCCAAACTCCACTTTCAATATTAGTTATTCTGCACCCCAGTCTCCAACCTCTGCTCTCTGTAACAGTCCTTCTGAAACTAAGTCGCCAACCTCTGCTCTCTGCAACAGTCCTTCTGCACCCCAGTCTGCAAACTCTGCTCTCTGTAACAGGCCTTCTGCACCCCGGTCTCCAATCTCTGCTCTTTGTATCAGGTCTTTTGCACCCTATTCTCCAACCTATTCTCTCTGCATCGATCCTTCTTAACCTCAGTCTCAAACCTCGGCTCTCTGAAACAGTCCTTCTGCACCCCAGTCTCCAAACTCTGTTCTATGTAACAGTCCTTCTGCACCGCAGTCACCAACCTCTGCTCTCTGCAACATTTCTTCGGCACCACAGTCTCCAACCTGTGCTCTCTGTTGAATTTCTTCTGCACCCTAGTCTCCAACATCTGCTCTCTGCAATGATCCTTCTTCTACCCAGTCTCCAAACTCTTCTCTTTGTAAAGGACCTTTTGTATCGAAGTCTCCAACCTCTTCTCTTTGTAAGGGTTCATCTGCTCCCCAATTGCCAACCTCTGCTTTCTGTAACAGTTCTTCTGAACCCCAGTCTCCAATCTCTTCTCTCTGCAACGATACTTCTGTACCTTAGTCTCCAGTTTCTGCTCTCTGTAAAAGTCCTTCTGCACCTCAGTCTCCATCCTTTGCTCTCTGTAATGGTCCTTTTGCACCCCAGTCTCCAATCTATGCTCTCTGTAACAATCCTTCTGCACCTCTGTCTCCAACGTCTGCTCTCTGTAACACTCCTTCTGTACTGAAGTCTCCAACCTCTTCTCTCTATAACGGTACTTCTGCACCCCAATTGCCAACCTCTGCTTTCTGAAACAGTCCTTCTGCACCTGAAACTCCAAACTCTGATCTCTGTGACAGTCCTTCTAAGCCTCAGTCTGAAACATCTGCTCTCTGCAACAATCCTTCTAAACCCCAGTCTCCAAACTGTAATATCTGTAACAATCCTTTTGCACCCCAGTATCAAACATCTGCTCTCTGTAACAGGTCTTCTGCAACTCAGTTTCCAAAGTCTGCTCTCTGTAACAGGCCTTCTGCACCCCAGTCTCCAAACTCTTCACTCCGCAAGGATTCTTCTGCAACTCAGTCTCCAAACTCTGCTCTCTGCAACAGTCCTTCTGCCCCCAAGTCTCAAACATCTGCTCTCTGTAAGATCCTTCTGCACCCCGTTCTTTTAACTTTGCTCTCTGTAACAGTCATTCTGCACCTCAGTCTCCAACATCATTCCTTTGCAATGGCCCTTCTGCATCCCTGTATCCAACATCTGTTCTCTGCAGAAGTCCTTCTGCACCCCAGGCTACGAACTCTGCTCTCTGTAACAGTTCTTCTGAACCCCAGTCTTCAAACTCTACTTTCCATATCAGTTATTCTCTACCCCAGTCTATAACCTATGCTCTCTGTAATAGTCCTTCTGCACCTCAGTCTACAAACTCTGGTCTCCGCAACAGTCCTTCTGCACCCCAGTCTCCAACCTCTGTTCTGTGCAAAAGTCCTAATACACAGCAGTCTCCAACATCTGCTCTCTGCAACGATCCTTCTGCATCCCAGTCTCCAACGTCTGCTCGCTGCAACAGTCCTTCTACACAACAGACTCCAACTTGTGCTCTCTGCTACAGTCCTTCTGCACCCCAGACTCCAACCTCTGCTCTCTTCAACATTTCTCCTGCACCCCAGTCTCCAGGCTTTGCTCTCTGTAACTATCCTACTGCACCCCGGTCTCCAAATTCTGCTCTCTGTAGTGATGCTTCTGCACCTCAGTCTCCAACCTCTGCTCTCTGCAACGATCCTTCTGCACCCCAGTCTCCAACGTCTGTTCTTTGCAACAGTTCTTCTGACCCCAGTCTCCCGCCACTGCTCTCTGTAACATCGTTCTGCACCCCAGTTTTCAAAATCTGCTCTAGGTGACATTTTTACTGCACCCCAATCTCCACCCTCTGCTCTTTGTAACAGTACTTCTGTACCGCAATCTTCATTCTCTGTTAACTGCAACATTTCTTCTGCACCCCAGTCTCCAAACTGTGCTCTCTGTAACTGTCTTTCTGACCCTAGTCTCCAACCTCTGCTCTCTGTAATGATCCTTCTGCACCACAGTGTCCAACCTCTACACTCTGTAAAAGTCCTTCTACACCTAGTCTCCAAACTCTTCTCTCTGTACCAATCCTGGTGCAACTCAGTCTTTCACCTCTGCTCACAGTGACAGTCCTTCTGCACCTCAGACTCCAAACTCTGGGGTGCTTACTGCACCCCAGTCTCCAACCTCTGCTCTCTGTAACAGTTCTTCTGCAAGCCAATCTCGAATCTCTGCTCTGTAACAGTCTTTCTGCACCCCAGTCTCCAAACTCTTTTCTCTGCAACAATCCTTCTGAACCTCAGTCTCCAACCTCTGCTCTCTACAACAGTCCTTCTGCACCCCAGTCTTCAGACTCTGCTCTCTGTAAGATCCTTTTGCATCCCTTTTTCCAACCCTTCCTCTCTGTAACACTCCTTTTGCACCCCAGTATCCAAACTCTGCTCTCTCTAAGAGTCCTTCTGTACCTCAGTCTCCAAACTTTGCTCTCTGTAATGGTCGTTCTGTACTGCAGTCTCCAACCTCTGCTCTCTGTATCAATCTTTCTGCACCTCAGTCTCCAACGTCTGCTCTCTGTAACAGTCCTTCTGCACCCTAATCTCAATCATCTGCTCTCTACAACGGTCCTTCTCCACCAAAGTCTTCAAACTCTGCTCTTTCTAACAGTCCTTCTGTACAGCAGTCTCCAACCTCTTCTCTCTATAATGGTCCTTCTGCACTTCAATTGCCAACCTCTGCTTTCTGTAACAGTCCTTCTGCACCTCAGTCTCCAACCTCTGCTCTCTGTAAGATCCTTCTGTAACCCATTCTCCAAACGCTGCTCTCTTTAACAGTCTTCTGCAACCCAGTCTTCAAACTCTGCTCTGTGTAACAGGGATTCTGCATCCCAGTATTCAAACTCTGCTCACTGTAACAGCCTTTCTGCACCCCAGTCTCCAAACTGTGCTCTCTGTAACAGTCCTTTTCTACCTCAGGATTAAACTTCTGCTCTCTGAAAGAGTCCTTCTGAACCTCAGTCTGAAAACTCGGCTCTCTGCAAAAATCCTTCTGCACCCGAGTTTCCAAACTGTGCTCTCTGTAACAGTCCTTCTGAACCTCAGTCTACAAAATGCTCTGTGTAAGATCCTTCTGCACCCCAGTCTCTAAACTCTGCTCTCTGTAACAGGCGTTTTTCACACCAGTCTCCAATCTCTGCTCTCTGAAACAGGCCTTTTGCACCCTAGTCTCCAACCTCTTCTCTCTTCAACGATCCTTCTTGACCTCAGTCTCCAACCTCTACTCTCTGCAACAGTCCTTCTGCACCCCAGTCTCCAACCTCTACTCTTTGTAACAGTCCTTCTGCACCTCACTCTCAAACCTCTGCTCTCTGAAACGGTTCTTCTGCACCCCAGTCTCCACACTCTGGTTTCTGCAACAGTCGTTCTGCACCCCAGTCTCCAACCTCTGGTCTCTGCAACAATCCTTCTGCACCCCAGTCTCCAAACTCTGCTAAAGTACTTCTGAACCCCAGTCTCCAACATCTGCTCTCTGTATCAGTCATTTTACACCCCAGTAACCAAAATCTGCTCTGTGTAACAATCCTTCTGCAACTTAGTTGACAACCTCTGCTCTCTGCAACGATCCTTCTGCACCCCAGTCTCGAAACTCTGATCTCTGTATTAGTACTTCTGCACCACAGTCTCCAAATTCTGCTCTCTGCAAAAGTCCTTATGCACCCAAGTCTTCAAACTCTGCTGTCTGCAACATTTCTTCTGCACCCCAGTCTCCAAACTGTGCTCTCTGTAACAATCCTTCTGCACTCCAGTCTCCAACATCTGCTCTCTGCAACGATCCTTCTTCCACCCAGTCTCCAAACTTTGCTCTCTGTAAAAGTCCTTTTGTATCACACTCTCCAACCTCTTCTCTTTGTAACGGTCCATCTGCTCCCCAATTGCCAAACTCTGCTGTCTGTAACAGTCCTTCTGCACCCCAGTCTCCAAACTCTTCTCTCTGCAACGATCTTTCTACACCTCAGTCTCCAAACTATGCTCTCTGTAAAAGTCCTTCTGCACCTCAGTCTCCATCCTTTGCTCTCTGTCATTGTCCTTCTTCACCCCAGTCTCCAATCTCTGCTCTCTGTAACAATCCTTTTGCATCTCAGTCTCAAACATCTGCTCTCAGAAATAATCCTTCTGCACCCCGTCTACAAACTCTGCTCTGTAACAGTCCTTCTGTACAGCAGTCTCCAAGCTCTTCTCTCTATAACGGTCCTTCTACACCCCAATTTCCAATCTCTGCTCTCTGTAACAGTTCTTCTAAGCCTCAGTCTGAAGCTTCTGCTGTCTGCAACAAACCTTCTATACAACAGTCTCCAAACTGTGCTATTTGTAACAATCCTTCTGCACCCCAGTCTCCAACATCTGCTCTCTGTAACAGGTTTTTTGCAACCCAGTCACCAAACTCTGCTCTTTGTAACAGGTCTTCTGCACCCCAGTCTCCAACCACTGCTCTCTGCAAAAGTCCTTCTACACCCCAGTCTCCAACCTCTGCTCTCTGCAAAAATTTTTCTGCATCCCAGTCTCCAACGTCTGCTCTCTGTAAGATCCTTCTGCACCCCGTTCTCCAAACTTTGCCTTCTGTAACAGTCATTCTGCACCTCAATTTCCAACCTTATCTCTCTGCAACGACCCTTGTGCACCACAGTATTCAACTTCTGTTCTCTGCAGCTGTCCTTCTGCACCCCAGTTTACAAACTCTACTTTCCATATCAGTTATTCTGCACCTTAGTCTAAAAACTCTGCTCTCTGTAACAGTCCTTCTGCATCTCAGTCTCCAACCTCTGCTCTCTGCAACAGTCCTTCTGCACCCCAGTCTCTAACCTCTGCTCTCTGCAAACGTCTTATTATACCCCAGGATCCAACATCTGCTTTCTGCAACGATCCTTCCGCATCCCAGTCTCCAACGTCTGCTCTCTGCAACAGTTCTCTACACCCCAGTCTCCAACTTCTGCTCTCTGATACAGTCCTTCTGCACCAGAGTCTCCAACCTCTGCTCTCTGCAATGATCCTTTTGCAACCCAGTCTCCAACCTCAGCTTTCTTCAAAAGTCATTCTGCACCCTCGTCTCCAACATCTGCTCTCTGAAAGAGTCCTTCTTCACCTAAGTCTGAAAACTCTGCTCTGTGCAATGATCCTTCTGCACCCAAGTCTACAAACTCTGCTTTCTGTAACAGTCCTTCTTCATCTCACCTCTCAACAGTCCTTCTGAACTTCATCTCACCTCTCAACAGTCCTTCTGTACTGCAGTCTCCAAACTCTGCTCTCTGCAACGGTCGTTCTGCACCCCATTCTCCAACCTCTGTTGTCTGCAAGAGTCCTTCAGCACCTCAGTCTCCAAAATCTGCTCCCTGCAACAATCCTTCTGCACCTTAGTCTCCAAATTCTGCTCTCTGCAACAGTTCTTCTGCACCCCAGTATTCAATATCTACTCTCTGAAACAGTCCTTCTCCACCCCAGTCTCCAACCTCTGCTCTCTGTAATATTCCTTCTGTACTGCTATCTCCAACCTCTGCTCTCTGTAAGGATCCTTCTGCACCCCAGTCTCCAACTTCTACTTTCTGTATCAGTCCTTCTGCACCCCAGTCTCCAACATCTGCTCTCTGTAACAATCCTCCTGCACCCCAGTCTCCAACATTTTCTCTCTGAAAAAGTCCTTCTGCACTCCAGTCGTTAACATCTGCTCTCAGCAACAGTCGTTCTGCACCTCAGTCTAAAAACTCTGCTCTCTGAAACGATCCTTGTGCACCCCAGTCTCTAAACTCTGCACTCTGAAACAGTCATTATCCACCCCAGTCTCCAATCTTTACACTATGTAACAGTCCTCCTGTAGTGTAGTCTCCAAAATCTGCTCTCTGATACGGTCATCTGCAACCACATTCTCTAACCTCTGCTTTCTGTATCAGTCCATCTGCACCCCAGTCTCGAACCTCTGCCCTCTGTAACAGTCCTTCTGCACCCCAGTCTCGAACCTCTGCTCTCTGTAACAGTCCTTCTGCACCTCAGTCTCCAAACTCTGCTGTCTGCAACAGTCCTTCTTCAAAAAAGTCTCAAACCTCTGCTCCGTGCAACAGTCCTTCTGCACCCGTTCTCCAAACTCTGTTCTCTGTAACAGTCCTTTTGCACACCAGTCTCAATACTCTGCTCTCCCCAACGATCCTTCTGCACCCCAGTCTCCTTCCTCGGCTCTCTGCAACAGTCCTTCTCCACCCCTGTCTGCAAACTCTGCTCTCTGTAACAGTCCTCCTGTAGTGCACTCTAAAATATCTGCTCTATGTAACGGTCCTTCTGCACCCCAGTCTCCAATCTCTGCTCTCTTAAAAGTCCTTCTGAACCTCAGTCTCCAAACTCTGCTTTATGCAACAGTCCTTCTGCACCTCAGTCTGAAATCTCTGTTATCGGCAAGGATCCTTCTGCACCCCATTCTCAAAACTCGGCTCTCTGTAACAGTCCTTCTGCACCCCAGTCTCCAACCTCTGCTCTCTGTAACAGGTCTTCTGCACCTCAGTCTACAACTCTGCTCTCTGCAACACTCCTTCTGCACCCCAGTCTTCAAACTCTGCTTACTGTGTCACTCCATCTGCACCAAAATTTCCAACACCTGCTCTCTGTAAGAGTCTTTCTTCACCTCAGTCTACAAACTCTTCTCTCTGAAACAGTCCTTCTGCACCCCAATCTCCAACATCTTCTCTCTGCAACAGACCTTCTTCACCAAATCTTCAACCTCAGCCTCTGTAACAGTATTTCTGTAACCCAGTCTCAAACCTCTGCTCTCTTCAATAGTCCTTCTGCACCCCAATGTGAACCTGTGCTCTCTGCTACAGTCCTTATACACCCCAGTGTCCAGCCTCTGCTCTCTGCAAAAGTCCCTCTGCAACCCAGTCTCCAACCTCTGCTCTCCTTAACAATCCTTCTGCAACCCAGTCTCCGACCTCTGTTCTTTACAACAATCCTTCTGCACCCCAGTCTCAAAATTTTGCTCTCTACAAAGAACCTTCTACACCCCAGTCTCGAACCTCTGCTCACTGTAACAGGCCTTTTGCACCCAAAACTCCCACCTCTACTCTCTGTAACAGTCCTTGTGCACCTCAGTCTCCAACCGCTGCTCTCTGCAACAGTCCTTTTGCCCCTCAGTCTCCAAACTCAGCTATCTGCATCGAACCTTCTGCACCTCAGTCTCGAAACTCTACTCTCTGTAACAGTCCTTCTGCACCCCGGTCTCAAAACACTGCTGTCTGCAACAGTCCTTCTACAAACCAGTCTCCAAACTCTGCTCTCTGTAACTATCCTTTGCACCCCAGTCTCCAACCTCTGCTCTCTGCAGTGATCCTTTTGCACCCCAGTCTCCAACATCTGCTCTCTGTAACAGTCCTTCTGTACCTCAGTCTCCAAACTCTGGTCTCTGCAAAAGTCTTTCTGCACCCCAGTCTTCAATCTCTGCTGCCTGCAAAAGTCCTTCTACACCCCAGTCTCCAACCTCTGCTATCTGCAACAGTCCTTCTGCACCCCAGTATCCAAACTCTGCTCTCTGTAACAATCTTTTTTACCAGAGTCTCCAACCTCTACTCTCTGTATCAGTCCTTCTGCATCTCAGTCTCCAAACTCTGCTCTCTGCAACAGTCTTTCAGAACCGCTGTCTCAAATTCTTGTTCCTGCAACAGTTTTTCTACACCACAGTCTCCAACCTCTCCTATCTGCAACAGTCCTTATGCACCTTAGTCTCCAACCTCTTCTCTCTGCAACAAACCTTCTTCACCCCAGTCTCCAAAATAAGCTCTCTGCAACAGTCCTTCTGCACCTCAGTCTGAAAACTCTGCTCTCTGCAAGAAGACTTCTTCACCTCAGTTCCCAAACTCTGATCTCTGCAATGGTTTTTCTGAACCCCAGTATCAAACCTCTGCTCTCTGTAACAATTCTTCTGCACCCCAGTCTCCAACATCTGCTCTCTGAAACAGTCGTTGTACACCTAAGTCTAAAAATTTGCTCTCTGAAACGATCCTTGTGCACCCCAGTCTCCAAACTCTGCACTCTGAAACAGTCCTTTTCCACACCACTCTCCAACCTCTGCTCTCTGTAACAGTCCTCCTGTAGTGTAGTCTCCAAAATCTACTCTCTGTAACTGTCCTTCTGCACCCCAGTTTCTAACCTTTGCTTTCTGTATCAGTCCATCAGTACCCCAGTCTCCAACCTCTGTTTTCTGTAACAGTCCTTCTGCACCTCAGTCTCCAAACTCTGCTGTCTGCAACAGTCCTTCTGCACCAAAGTCTCAAACCTCTGCTTCGTGTAATAGTCCTTCTGCACCCCTTCTCCAAACTTTGTTCTCTGTAACAGTCCTTCTGCATACCAGTCTCAATACTCTGCTCTCCACAACGATCCTTCTGCACCCCAGTCTCCTTTCTCGGCTTTCTGCAACAGTCATTCTCCACCCCAGTCTCCAAACTCTGCTCTCTGTAACAGTCCTCCTGTAGTGCACTCTCAAAAATCTGCTCTGTGTAACGGTCCTTCTGAACCCCAGTCTCCAATCTCTGCTCTCTGTTAAAGTCCTTCTGCACCTCAGTCTCCAAACTCTTCTCTCTACAACAGTTCTTATGCACCTCAGTCTGAAATCTCTGTTCTCGGCAAGAATCCTTATGTACCCCATTCTCAAAACTCTGCTCTCTGTAACAGTCCTAGTGAAACCCAGTCTCCAAACTCTGCTTACTCTATCAGTCTATCTGCACCACAATTTCCAAAACCTGCTCTCTGTAAGAGTCTTTCTTCACCTCAGTCTACAAACTCTGCTCTTTGCAACAGTTCTTCTGCACCCCAATCTCCAACATCTTCTCTCTGCAACAGACCTTCTGCACCAAATCTTTAACCTCTGCCTCTGTAACATTCCATCTGTAACCCAGTCTCTATCCTCTGCTCTCTGCAACAGTACTTCTGCACCCCAATGTGAACCTGTGCTCTCCACTACAGTTATTATAAAATCCAGTGTCCAGCCTCTGCTCTCTGCAACAGACCCTCTGCAACCCAGTCTCCAACCTCTGCTCTCCTTAACAATCCTTCTGCACCTCAGTCTCCAACCTCTGCACTCTGCAATGATCCTTCTGCACCTCAGTCTTAAAAACTACTCTCTGTAAATGTACTTCTGAACCCCTTGTCCAAACTCTGCTCTCTGTAACAGGCCTTCTGCACCCCAGTCTCCAAACTCTGTTCTTTATAACAATCTTTCTGCACCGCAGTCTCAAAATTTTGCTCTCTACAACGATCCTTCTGCACCCTAGTCTCCAATCTCTGCTCTATGTAACAGGCCTTTTTCACCCAAGTCTCCAACCTCTACTCTCTGTAACAGTCCTCTTGCACCTCAGTCTCCAACCTCTGCTCTCTGCAACAGTCCTATTGCACCTCAGTCTTCAACTCAGCTCTCTGCATCGATCCTTCTGAACCTCAGTCTCGAAACTCTACTCTCTGTTACAGTCCTTCTGCACCCTGGTCTCAAACCACTGCTGTCTGCAAAGATCCTTCTGCACACCAGTCTCCAACGTCTGCTCTCTGCAACAGTCCTTCTGCACAACAGTTTCAACCTTCTGCTCTCTGTAGCAATCCTTCTGCAACCCAGTCTCCAACCTCTGCTCTCTGCAAAAGTCCTTCTGCACCCCAGTCTCCAACCTCTGCACTCTGTAACAGACCTTCTGTAACTCAGTCTCCAAACTCTGCTCTCTGCAAAAGTCCTTCTGCACCCCAGTCTCCAACCTCTGCTGTCTGCAAAAGTCTTTCTACACCCCAGTATCCAACCTGTGCTATCTGTAACAGTACTTCTGCACCTCACTCTTCAACATCTGCTCGCTTTAAGATCTTTCTGCAACCCAGTTTGTAAACTCTGCCCTCTGTAACTGTCCTTCTGCACCCCTTGTCCAACCTCTGTTCTTCTAACAGTCCTTTTGCACCCCGGTCTCAAACCTCTGCTTGCTACAACAATTCTTTTGCACCCCAGTCTCCAACCTCTGCTCTCTGCAAAAGTCCTTCTGCACCCCAGTCTCCAATATCTGCTCTCTTCAACAGTGGTTCTGCACCTCAGTCTGAAAATTCTGTTCCCTGCAACGATCATTCTGCAACCCAGTCTCCAACCTCTGCTCTCTTTAACAGTCCTGCTGTACCACATTATCCAACTCTGCTCTCTATAAGATCCTTCTGCAACCCTGACTCCAAATTCTGCTCTCTGTAACAGTCCTTCTGCACCCCAGTCTCCAACCTGTGCTCTGGGTATCAGGCCTTTTGCACCCCATTCTCCAATTTCTGCTCTCTGCAACAGTCCTTCTGCAACGGAGACTCCAAACTCTGCTTTCTGTATCAGTCCATCTGCACCCCAATCTCCAAACTGTGCTCTCTGTAACAGTCCTTCTGCACCTCAGTCTACAAACTCTGCTCTCTGCAACAGTCCTTCGGCAACCCAGTCTCCAACATCTGCTCTCTGCAACAGTCTTTCTGCACCAAAGTCTAAAAACTCTGTCTCTGTAACAGTCCTACATAAAGGCAGTCTAGAACATCTACTCTCTGCAACAGTGCTTCTGCACCCAAATTTCAAACTTGTGCTCTCGGCAACAGTCCTTCTACACCCCATGTCCAGCCTCTGCTCTCTGCAGCAGTCCCTCTGCAACCCAGTCTCCAAACTTCGCTCTCTGTAACGGTCCTTCTGCACCTCATTCTCCAAACTCTACTCTCTGTAAAAGTACTTCTGCACCCCTTCACCAAACCCTGCTCTCCGTAACAGGCCTTCTGCACCTCACTCTCCGACATCTTTTCTCTATAACAATCCTTCTGCACCCCAGTCTCCAACCTCTGCTCTCTCCAACTATCCTTCTGCACCCCAGTCTTCAACCACTTCTCTCTGCAACAGTCCTTCTGCACCCCAGTCTCCAACATGTGCTCTCCACAAAATCCTTCTGCACCTCAGTTTGAAAACTCTGTTCTCTGAAACAATCCTTCTGCACCTTAGTCTCCAAAATCTGCTCTCTGTAACAGTCCTGCTGCACCTTGGTGTACAACCTCTGCTCTCTGTAAGATCCCTGTGCAACCTTTTCTAAAAACTCTGCTCTCTGTAACAGTTCTTCTGCACCCCAGTCTCCAACCTCTGCTCTCTGTAACAGTCCTTTTGCACCTCAGTCTCAAAACTCTGCTCTCTGCAAAAGTCCTTCTACACCCCATTCTCTAACCTCTGTTCTCTGCAACAGTCTTTCTGAACCACAGTCTCCAAACTTTTATCTCTACAACAGTCCTTCTGTACCCTAGTCTCCAACTTATGCTCTCTGTAAGGGTCCTTCTGTACAGCAGTCTACAAACTCTGCTCTATCTAACGGTCCTTCTGCACCCCAGTCTACTCTCTGCTACAGTCCTTCTGCACCCGAGACTCCAACAACTGCTCTCTGCAACACTACTTCTGCACCTCTTTCTGAAAACTCTGCTCTCTTTAAGATCGTTCTGTAACCCTGTGCACAAACTCTGGTCTCTGTAACAGTCCTTCTGCACCCCAGTCTCTAACCTCTGCTCTCTGTATCAGAACTTTTGAACCCATATCTACAACCTCTACTCTCTATAACAGTATTTCTGAACCTCAGTCTCCAACTTCTGCTCTTTGCGACAATCTTCTGCACCTCAGTCTCCAAGCTCTGCTCTCTACAACAATCTTTCGGCACCTCTGTCTTCAAAGTCTGCTCTCTGCAACACTCTTTCTGCACCCCAGTTTCCAACCACTGCTTTTTTTTTTCTTCTATGAGTTTATTGAAAATATATGGAAATAGTTTTGTTTTTTTATGTAAAACTATTTGCAACCTTCTCTTTTATTGAAAACAATCTTACTGACAATACACACAAACACAAATATAACTAAAAAAACTAATAAATGAATCTAGCAGAGTTGCAAAATAGGAATAAAATCAAGAGACAAAACCACTGCTTTTTTTTAGATCCTTCTGCACACCAGTTTCCAAACTCTGTTCTCTACAAAAGTCCTTCTGCTCTGCAGTCTCCAAACTCTTCTCTGTGTAACAGTCCTTCTGTACTGCAATCTCTAACCTCTGCTCTCTGTAATGGTTCTTCTGCACCCCAGTCGCCAAACTCTTTTGTCTGTAACAGGCCTTCTGCAACCCTGTCTCCAAACTCTGCTCTCGGTAACAGGCCTTCTGCATCCCAGCCTCCAACCCCTTCTCTCTGCAACGATCCTTCTGCACACCAGTGTCAAACCTCTGCTCCTTGCAACAGTTCGTCGGCACCCCAGTCTCAAAACTCTGCTTTCTGTAAGATCCTTCTGCACCACATTCTCCAAACTCTGCTCTCTGTAAGAGTTTTTCTGCACTCCATTCTCCAAGCTCTACTCTCTGCAACAGTCAATTTGTACCCCAGTCTTTAACCTCTGCACTCTGTAAGATCCATCTGAAACCCAGTATCCAACCTCTGCTCTCTGTAACAGTCCTTCTGCACCCCAGTCTCCAAACTCTGCTCTCTGCAAGATCCTTCTAGACACCAGTCTCCAACCTCTGCTCTCTGCAACAGTCCTTCTGCACCCCAGTCTCCAACCTCTGTGCTCTGTAACAGTTTTTCTATACTAAACTCTCCAAACTCTGGTATCTCTAACGGTTCTTCTATACCCCAATTTTCAACCTCTGCTTTCTGTAACAGTCCTTCTGCACCTCAGTCTCCAAACTCTGCTCTCTGTAGCAGGCCTTCTACACCCCAGTCTTCAAAATTTGCTCTCTCCAAAAATCTTTCTGCACCCCAGTCTCCAAACACTGCTCTCTGCAATAATCCTACTGCACCAGAGTCTCCAACTTCTGATCTCTGCAACAGTCCTTCTGCACCTCAGTCTCCAAATTTTGCTCTCTTTAAGACCAATCTTAACCCCAGTCTCCAAAGTCTGCTCTCTGCAACAATCCTTCAGCACCACAGTCTCCAACCTCTGCTCTCTGTAACAGTCCTTCTGCACCCCAGTCTCCAAATGCTGCTCTCTTTAAGATTCTTTTTGCACATCAGACTCCAAACTCTGCTCTCTGCAACAGTCCTTCTGCACTCCAGTCTCCAAACTCTGCTCTTTGCAACACTCCTTCTGCACTCCAGTCTGAAAACTCTGCTCTCTACAACAGTACTTCTGAACAACAGTCTCAAACCTTCGCTCTCTGCAACAGTCCTTCTGCACCCTTCTCCAAACTCTGCTCTCTGCAACGATCCTTCTGGACCCCAGTCTCCAACCTCTGCTCCCTGAAACAATCCTTCTCCAATTCAGTCTCCAAGTTCTGCTCTCTGAATCACTCCTTCTGCACCCCAGTCACGAACATCTGCTATCTGCAACACACCTTCTGCACCTCAGTCTGAAAACTCTGCTCTCTGCAACAATCATTCTGAACCCCAGACTCCAACCTCTACTCTCTGTATAAGTCCTTCTACACCTCAGTCTCCAAATTATTCTCTCTATAATATCCTTCTGCAAAACAGGCTCCAAACTGTGATATCTGTAACAGGCCTTCTGCACCCAAGTCTCCAAACTCTGCTCCCTGCAAAAATCCTTCTGCACCCCAGTCTCCAAGTTTTGCTCTCTGAAAGAGTCCTTTTGCACCTCACTCTCGAACATCTGCTGTTTGCAACAGTTCTTCTGCACCTAAGTCTGAAAACTCTGCTCTCTTCAAAAATCATTCTGCAACCCAGTCTCAAAACTCTGCTCTCTGTAACATTCCATCTGCACCTCAGTATCCAAACTCTGCTCTTGATAATATCATTTTGAACCTCAGTCTATAAACTGTGCTATCTGTAACAGTCCTTCTGCACCCCAGTCTCCAACCTCTGCTCTCTGTAACAGGTCTTCAGCACCCCAGTCTCCAATGTCTACTCTTTGTAACAGGCCTTCTTCACCCCAGTCTCTAACTTCTTTGCTCTGAAACGATCATTCTGCCCCTCAGTCTCCAACCTCTGCTCTCTGCAACAGTCCTTCTGCCCTCAGTCTCCAACCTCTGCTCTCTGTAAGATCCTTCTGCACCAGGTCTCCAAACTCTGCTCTCTGTAACAGTCCTTCTGCACCCCAGTATCCAACCTCTGCTCTCTTTAACAAACCTTCTGCACCTCAGTCTTAAAAATCAGGTCTCTGCAACAGTTCTTCTGCACCCCAGTCACCAACCTCTATTCTCTTCAACAGTCCTTCTGCACCCCAGTCTCCAACCTCTGCACTCTGTAACAGTCCTTCTATAACGCAGTCTCCAAACTGTGCTTTTTGTAATGGTCGTTCCGCACCCCAGTCTCCAAACTCTGCTTTGTGTATCAGTCTTTCTGCAACCCAGTCTAAAAACTCTGCTCTCTGTAACAGTCCGTCTGCACCTCATTCTTCAACCTCTGCTCTCTGAAACAGTCCTTCTGCACCCCAGTCTCAAATCTATGCTCTCTGCAACATTTCTACTGCACCCCAGTCTTTAACCTCTGCTCTCTGTAAGACCATTCTGCACCTCAGTCTCCAACCTCTGCTCTCTGCAATGATACTTCTGCACCCAAGTCTTCAAACTCTGCTCTCTGTAACAGTCCTTCTACACCTCAGTCTCTAAACTCTGCTCTCTCTAACAATCTTTCTGCACCTCTGTCTCCAACGTCTGCTCTCTATAACAGTCCTTCTGCACCCCAGTCTTCGACATCTGCTCTCTGCAATGGTCCTTCTGTACCCAAGACTCCAAACTCTGCTCTCTGTAACAGTCCTTCTGTACCGCAGTCTCAAAACTCTTCTCTCTATAAAGGTCCTTCTTCACACCAATTGCCAACCTCTGATTTCTGAAAAAGTCCTTCTGCACCTCAGACTCCATCCTCTGCTCTCTGTAACAGTTCTTCTTAGCCTCAGTGTGAAACCTCTTCTCTCTGCAAAAATTATTCTAAACCCCAGTCTCCAAACTGTGCTATCTATAAAAATCCTTCTGAACTCCAGTCTCAAACATCTGCTCTCTTTAACAGCTCTTCTGCAACCCAGTCTTAAAACTGTGCTCTCTGTAACAGGCCTTCTGCACCCCAGTCTTCAACCTCTGCTCTCTGCAAAAGTCCTTCTACACCCCTGTCTCCAACCTCCGCTCTCTCCAACGATCATTCTACAACCCAGTCTCCAACTTCTTTTCTCTGTAAGATCCTTCTGCAAGCCGTTCTCCAAACTTTGCTCTCTGTAACAGTCATTCTGCACCTCAGTCTCCAACTTCATTTCTCTGCAATGGCCCTCTGCATCCCAGTATCCAACCTCTGTTCTCTGCAGCTGTCCTTCTGCACCGCAGGCTACAAACTCTGTTCTCTGTAACAGTATTTCTGCACCCCAGTCTCTAAACTCTACTTTCCTTATCAGTTCTTCTGCACCCCAGTCTAAAACCTCTGCTCTTGGTATCAGTCCTTCTGCACCTCAGTGTCCAACCTCTGCTCTCTGCAAAAGCCCTTCTATACGCCAGTCTCCAACATCTGCTCTCTGCAACGATCCTTCTGCATCCCAGTGTCCAACATCTGTAACAAACCTTCTGCACCCCACTCTCCATCCTCTGCTCTCTGTAAGAATCCTTTGACACCCCTGTCTCCAACCTCTCCTCTATGGAAAAGTCCTTCTGCACCTCACTCTCCAACCTCTGCAATCTGTAACGGTCCTTCTGCACCCCAGTCTCCAAATTCTATTCCCTGAAACGATCCTTCTGCACCTCAGTCTACAAACTCTGCTCTCTGTAAGAATCCTTCTGCACCCCAGTCTCAACCCTCTGTTCTCTGTAACAGTCCTTCTGCATCACGGTCTCCGAACTTTGCTCTCTTTAAAAGTCCTTCTCTTCTGGAGTCTCCAAATTCTTCTCTCTGTAACGGTCCTTCTTAACCCCAGTCTCCAACCTCTGCTTTGTGTATCAGTTCTTCTGCACCCCAGTCTTCAACCTCTGCTCTATGTATCAGTCCTTTTGCACCTCAGTCGCCAACCAGCTCTCTGTAACAGTCCTTCTGTACCGCAGTCTCCAAACTCTGCTCTGTGTAACAGTCCTTCTGCACCCCAGTCTCCAACGTCAGCTTTCTGTATCAGTTCTTCTTCACCAGAGTCTCCAACCTCGGCTCTCAGTAACAGTCCTTCTGCAACCCAGTCTCAAACTTCTGCTCTCTGCAACATTTCTTATGCACCCCAGTTTCCATCTGTGCTCTCTGTAACTGTCCTTCTGCACCCCAGTCTCCAACCTCTGCTCTCTGTAAAGATCTTCTGCATCACAGTCTGAAACCTCTGCTCTCTGCAACGATCCTTCTGTCTCTCAGTCTCCAACCTCTGCTCTCTGCAATGATCCTTCTGCACCACAGTCTCCAACCTCTGTTGTCTGTAGGAGTCCTTCTGCACTTCAGTCTCAAACCTCTGCTCTCTATAACAATCCTTCTGCACCTCAGTCTCCAAACTCTGCTCTCTGTAACAGTCCTTCTGCACTTCAGTATCCAACCTCTGCTCTCTGTATAAGTCCTCTGCACCTCAGTCTCCAAACTTCGCTCTCTGTAATAGTTCTTCTGCACCCCAGTCTCAAAACTCTGCTCTCTGTAACAATCTTTCTGCATCTCAATTTCCAACATCTACTCTCTGTACAAGGTCTTCTGCACCCCAGTCTCCAAACTCTGCTCTCTGTAACAGGTTTTGTGAACCTCAGTCTCCAACCTCTTCTCTCTATAACAGTCCTTCTGCACACCAATTGCCAACCTCTACTTTCTGTAACAGTCCTTCTGCACCTACGATTTCAACCTCCGCTATCTGTAACAATCCTTCTGCACCCCAGTCTCCAAACTGTGCTCTCTCTATCAGGTTTTCTGTACCCCAGTCTCCAACCTTTTCCTTCTGCAACGATTCTTCTGCACCTCAGTCTCCAAACTCTGCTCTCTGTAACAGTCCTTCTGAACCGCAGTATCCAAACTCTGCTCTCTGTAAAAGTCCTTCTGCACCTCCGTCTCCAACCTTTGCTCTTTGTAATGGTCCTTCTGCACCACAGTATTCAAACTCTGCTCTCTGAAACAATCTTTCTGCACCCCAGTCTCCAACCTCTGCTCTCTGTAGCAGGCCTTCTGCACCCCAGTCTTCAAACTCTGATCTCTGTAACAGGCCTTCTGCACCCCAGTCTTCAACCTCTGCTCTATGCAACAGTCCTTCTGCACCAAAGTTTCCAACATCTGCTTCTGCATAATTTCTTCTACACCCCAGTCTTCAAATTCTGCTATCTGCAACAGTCCTTCTACACCCCAGTCTCCATACTCTTCTCACCCCAACGAACCTTCTGCACCCAGTCTCCAATCTCTGTTCTCTGCAACAGGTATTCTGCACCCCAGTCTCCAACCTCTGCTCTCTGTAAAAGTCCTTCTGTACCGCAGTCTCCAAACTTTGTCTTTGTAAGGGTTTTTATGCACCCCAGTATCCAACCTCTGCTTTTTGTATCCGTCGTTTTCCACCACAGTTTGTAAACTCTGCCCGCTGTAACAGTCCTTCTGCAACTCAGTCTACAAACTCTGCTCTCTGAAACAGTACTTCTCCACTCAAGTCTCCATCCTAAAATCTCTTCAAAAGTCCTTTTTCACCACAGACTTCAACATTTGCTCTCTAAAACAGTTCTTTTCAACCCCAGTCTCCATCCTCTGCTCTCTGTAAAAGTTCTTCTGTACTGCAGTCTCAAACCTCTGCTCTCTGTAAGGGTCCTTCTGCACCCGAGTCTCCAACTTCTGCTTTCTGTATCAGTTCTTCTGCACCCAAGTCTCCAAACGCTGCTCTCTGTATCGATCCTTCTGCACCTCAGTCTCCAAGTCTGCGCTCTGCAACAGTCCTTCTGCACCTCAGTCTTCAACCTCTTCTCTCCGTAACAGTGCTTCTGCTCCTCAGTCTCCAACATCTGCTCTCTGTAAGATTATTCTGCAGCCCAGTCTGTCAACTCTGACCTCTGTAACAGTCCTTCTGCACCCGTTCTCCAACCTCTGTTCTCTGTAACAGTCCTCGTGTAGTGCAGTCTCCAAAATATGCTCTCTGTAACGGTCCTTCTGCATCCAAGTATCCAGACTCTGCTCTCTGTAACAGTCTTTCTTCATCTCAGTCTCCAAACTCTGCTCTCTGCCACAGTCCTCCTGCTCCAAAGTCTCAAACCGCAACTCCCTTGAACACTCCTTCTGCACCTCAGTCTCTAAACTCTGCTCTCTGTAACAGTCCTTCTGTAAAGCAGTCTCAAAACCCTGCTCTCTGTAACGGTCCCTTCTGCACCCCAGTCTCCAACGTCTGCTTTCTGTTTCAGTTTTTCTGCACCCCATTCTCCAACCTCTGCTCTCAGTAACAGTCCTTCTGCACCCAGTCTTCAATGTCTGCTCTCTGCAACATTTCTACTTCACCCCAGTATCCATCTGTGCTGTCTGTAACTGTCCTTCTGCACCCCAGTCTTCACCCTCTGATCTCTGTAACAATTCTTCTGGACCTCAGTCTCCAAACTCTTCTCTCTACAACAGTCCTTCTGCTACTAAGTCTCCAACCTCTACTCTCTGTAAAAGTCCTTCTGCACCTCAGTCTCCAACATTTGCTCTTTGTTAGATTATTCTGCAAACGAGTCTCCAAAGTCTGCCCTCTGTAACAGGCCTTCTGCACCCCTTCTCCAAACTCTGTTCTCTGTAACAGTCATTTTGAACCCCAGTCTCAATACTCTGCTCTCTACACGATCCTTCTGCACCCCAATATCCATCTTCTGCTCTCTGCAAAAGTCCTTCTTTACCACAGTCTCCAAACTCTGCTCTTTGTAACAGTCCTCCTGTAGTGCAGTCTTCAAAATCTGCTCTCTCTAATAATCCTTCTGAACGGCAGTCTCCCACCTCTGCCCTCTGTAACAGTCCTTCTGCACCTCAGTCTCCAAACTCTGTTCTCTGCACCAGTCCTCCTGCACCGCAGTCTGAAAACTCTGTTCTCTGCAACCATCTTTCTGAACCCCAGTCTCCAATTTCTGCTCTCTGTAACAGTCCTGCTACACCTCAGTCTCCAACCTCTGCTCTCTGTACGATACTTCTGCAACCCTGTCTCCAAACCCTGCTTTCTGTAACATTCCTTCTGCACCCCAGTCTCCAACCTCTTCTCTCTGTAACAGGCCTTTTGCACCCCATTCTCCAACCTCTTCTCTCTGTAACAGTGCTTCTGCACCTCAGTCTACAAAATCTGATCTCTACAACAGTCTTTCTGCAAGCCAGTCTTCAACATCTGCTCTCTGCAAAATTCCTTCTGCACCTCAGTCTGAAAACTCTATTCTCTGCAACGATCTTTTTGCACCCTAGTCTCCAACATCTGCTCTCTGTAACAGTTCTGCTGCACCTTGGTCTACAACCTCTTCTCTCTGTAAGATCCTTGTGCAACCTTGTCTAAGAACTCTGCTCTCTGTAACAGTTCTTCTGCAACCTAGTCTCGAACCTCTGCTCTCTGTAACAGGACTTTTGCACCCCAATCTCCAACCTCTACTCTCTGTAACAGTCCTTTTTCACCTCAGTCTCCAACCTCTGCTCTCAGCAACGATACTTCTGCACCTCAGTCTCCAAACTCTTCTCTCTGTAAGAGTCCTTCTGCTCCCCAGTCTCTAACCTCTGCTGTCTGCAACAATCCTTCTGCACGCCAGTCTCCAAACTCTGCTATCTGCAACGATTCTTCTGCACCCCAGTCTCCAAATTCTGCTCTATGCAACAGTCCTTCTTAATCCCGGTCTCCAACCTGCTCTCTGTAATATCCTTCTGCACCACAGTTTCAAAACTCTGCTCCCAGTAACATTTCTTCTCCACCACAGTCTCCAACCTCTGCTTTCTGCAACGGTACTTCTGCACCTGAGTCTCCAACCTCTGTTCCCTGTAACAATCATTCTTCTCCCCATCTCCAACCTCTTCTCTATACAGTCCTTCTACACCTAAGTCTCCAACCTCTTCTCTCTGAAAAAGTACTTATGAACCCCTTTCTCCAACCTCTGCTCTCTGTAAGATCCTTCTGCACCCTAGTCTCCAAACTCTTCTCTCTGTAACAGTCCTTCTACACCTCAGTCTTCAACCTCTGCTCTCTGCAACAGTCATTCTACACCCCATTCTCTAACCTCTGTTCTCTGCAACAGTCATTCTGAAGCAAAGTTTCTAACATCTGCTCTCTGGAATAGTCCTTCTCTACCCTAGTCTCTAACGTATCATCCTGTAACAGTCTTTCTGTACTGCAGTCTCCAAACTCTGCTCTCTCTAACGGTCCTTCTGCACCACAGTCTCCAACCTCTGCTCTCTGTATCAGTACTTCTGCACTGCAGTCTCCAACCTCTGCTCGCTGTAACATTCCTTCTGCACCTCAGTCTCCAACCTCTGCTCTCTGTGACAGTTCTTCTGCACCCCAGTCTCTAACCTCTTCTCTCTGCAACAGTTCTTCTGCACCCCAGTCTCCACCATCTGCACTCTGAATAATTCCTTCTTAACCGCATTCTCAAACCTCTGCTCTCTGTAACTGGCCTCCTGTACTGCGGTCTCCAAAGTCTGCTCTCTGTAATTTTCCTTCTGCACCACAGTCTCCAACCTCTGCTTTCTCTATCAGTCCTTCTGCACCCCAGTGTCTAACCTGTGATCTCAATAACACTCCTGAATCTCAGTCTCCAAACTCTGCTCTCTGCAACATTCTTTCTGAACCCAGTCTCCAAACTCTGCTCTCTCCGACAGTCCATTTACACTCCAGTCTTTAACCTCTGCTATCTGAAACAGTGCTTCTGCACCCAAGTCTCCAACATCTGCTCTCTTTAACAATCCTTCTGTACCTCAGTCTCCAACCTCTACTCTCTGTAAAAGTCATTCTGCACCTATGTCTCCAACCTCTGCTCTGTGTAAGATCTTTCTGCAACCCAGTCTCCAAACTCTTCTCTCTGTAACTGTCGTTCTGCACCCTTTCTCCAAACTCTTCTGTAACAGGCCTTCTGCACCCCAGTCTCCAACCTCTGTTCTCTGTAACAGTCTTTTTTGTTGTTGTTGTTGATAATGTGAATTTACAACAGATTATATAACAATTTTTGTGAAGACCATTATCCAGTTATATTTAAAAACTGCAACTCTTTTTTATAAAATCTTTATCTGAATTTTTTTAGTTCTAATCTTTAGTGATTCAACTGTATGTGTTTGAAAAGTGGCTTTAATATATTTTTCAACAAACAGTATAAAATTAATAACAAATACACAGCATTTGAAATACAAAGACTAGGAGTAAAAATAAAGTAAATATCCAAAGGAATCATGCAATATTGGAAAATTGGAAACAGGATAGTTTAATAAGCTAGTGAGAGGAAATTCAGAAACAGAAATATCTGAATGTCTAAGTTAGCAATCAGAGAATCAAGCTAAGGATATCTGTTTTATGGCTGGGGGGCAAATTACTAAGATAAGCAGTTGGGTATGCTGGTACCCAGGTTTAAGAACTAACATATAAACCATGGGAAGAACTAAATGAGAAACTAAAGAGTTACTCTTTTTTTTTATTTTTTTACAGTACCCATTTGTTTATTAAAACCGTTTTTAAAAACTCAAAATGTAGGAGAATCTAGGCTAGTCAAATCATAACTGTTAATCATAAATTCTGAGTAGTGGGATTTGTTTAATAAGGTGAAGGGGGTACATTGAGAACGTTTAAGATGATCATTAAACTCTTTTGACGTATTTACTGTTACTTTTGCTACACAATGGTGATTAAAAGTATGTTACTCAGATATTTCTGAAATAAACAGGGCTCCAGTCTCCCCCAATCCCAGTGCATTAAATAAATCTACTTTTAAATGGGCTTTGTTAAAAATTCCTTTTTTTAATTCTTTTTTTTTATATTTTTTTATTGTTGGTCGTTCAAAACCTTACACAGTTCTTAATACATCATATTTCACAGTTTGATTCAAGCGGGTTATGAACTCCCAACTTTACCCCGTATACAGATTGCTGTATCACATCAGTTACCCTTCCATTGATTGACATATTGCCTTTCTAGTGTCTGATGTATTCTGCTGTCAGTCCTATTCTCTACTATCCCCCCTCCCCACCCCTCCCCTCCCCTTTTCTCTCTACCCCTTCTACTGTAAATCATTTCTTCCATTTGTATTATCTTGTCTTACCCTCCATTACATAGTTCTTGATATATCATATTTCACATTTTGATTCAAGTGGGTTATGCACTCCCATATTGCCCCTTATACAGCTTGCAGATTCACATCAGTTTCACTTCCATTGCTTTACATATTGCCATCCTAGTGTCTGTTGTATTCTGCTGCCTTTCCTATCCTCTACTATCCCCCCTCCCCTCCCCTCCCCTCCCCTCTTCTCTCTCTACCCCCACTACTGCAATTCATTCCTTCCCCTTGTATTATTTTTCCCTTTCCTCTCACTTCCTCTTGTATGTAATTTTGTATAAACCTGAGGGTCTCGTTCCATTTCCATGCTATTTCCCTTCTCTCTCCCTTTCCCTCCCACCTCTCAACCCTGTTTAATGATGGTCTTCTTCTTGTGCTCTTCTTCCCTCTGTAAAGTCTTTCGCACCACAGTCTCAAACCTCTGCTCTCTACAACGATCCTTTTTCACCGCAGTCTCCAACGTCTGCTCTCTGAAACAGTCCTTCTGCACCCAAGTCTCCAACAACTGCTCTCTGCAACAGTCGTTCTGCACCTCAGTCTAAAAATTCTGTGCTCTGCAACAATCCTTCTGCACCCCAGTCTCCAAACTCTGCTCTCTGTAATAGTCTTTCTGCACCCCAGTCTCAAACCTCTGCTCTCTGTAACAGTTTTTCTATACCGCAGTCTCCAAACTCTGGTCTCTGTAACGGTTTTTCTGCACCCCAATTTCCAACCTCTGCTTTCTGTAACAGCCTTTCTGCACCTCAGTCCCAAATCTCTGCTCTCTGTAGCAGGACTTCAGCACCCCAGTCTTGAAAATCTGCTCTCTCCAATGATCTTTCTTAACGACTGTCTCCAACCTCTGATCTCTGCAACAGTCCTTCTGCACCTCAGTCTCCAAATTCTGCTCTCTGTAAAATCCATCTGAACCCCAGTCTCCAAAGTCTGCTCTCTGCAACACTCCTATTGCAACACAGTCTCCAACCTCTGCTCTCTGTACCGTTCCTTCAGCACCCCAGTCTCCAAACTCTGCTCTCTGTAAAAGTCTTTCTACACCTCAGTCTCCAACATCTGCTCTCTGAAACAGTCCTTCTGCACTCCAGTCTCCAACCTCTTCTCTCTGCAACAGTTCTTCTGCACCCCACTCTCCAAACTCTGCTCTCTGCTACGATGCTTCTGGACCCCAGTCTCCAACCTCTGCTGTATGTAAAAGTCTTTCTGCACCACAGTCTCCAAAATCTGGTCTCTGTAAGATCCTTCTGCACTCCAGTTTCCAAACTCTGCTCTCTGTAACATTCATTCTTAAACTCAGTCTTTAAACTCTTCTTTCTGCAAGTTTCCTGCGGCACCCCAGTCTCCAACCTCTGTCCTCTGCAACAGTCCTTCTTCTCCCCAGTCTCAAAAATCTGCTCTTTGTAACAGTCCTTCTGTACCTCAGACGTCAAACTCTACTCTCTGTAACGGACCTTCTGCACCCCAGTCTTAAAACTCTGCTTTCTGTATCAGTCCTTCTGAACGTGAGTCTCAAATATCTTCTCTATGTATCTATCATTCTGCACCTCAGACTGCAAAGTGTGCTCTCTGTAACAGTTTTTCTATACCGCAGTCTCCAAACTCTGGTCTCAGTAAGTTTCCTTCTACACCCCAATTTCCAACCTCTGCTTTTGGAAAGACTCCTTCTACACCACAGTCTCCAAACTCTGCTCTTTATAACAGTCTTCCTACACCTCAGTCTCCAACCTCTTCTCTCTGTAACAGTCCTTCTGCAGCTCAGTCTGACACCTCTGCTCTCTCTAAGATTCTTCTGCAACCAAGTCTCCAAACTCTGCTCTCTGTAACAGTCCTTCTGCACTCCAGTCTCCAAACACTGCTCTCTGTAACAGTTATCCTGGAACTCAGTCTCCAAACTCTGCTCTCTGTAAGATTCTTCAGCAACCCAGTCTCCAAACTCTGCTCTCTATAACTGTCCTT
The DNA here is from genome assembly GCF_052094955.1 of Ictidomys tridecemlineatus. Lineage (NCBI taxonomy): Eukaryota > Metazoa > Chordata > Mammalia > Rodentia > Sciuridae > Ictidomys > Ictidomys tridecemlineatus. The sequence continues at coordinate 29,201 of NW_027522617.1, forward strand.
CTTCAGCCCAGTCTCCAACCTCTCCTCTTTGTAACAGGCCTTCTGCACGCCAGTCTCCAAACTCTTCTCTCTGTAGCAGGCCTTCTGCACCCCAGTCTCCAAAATCTGCTCTCTGCAACGATACTTCTGCACCCCAGTCTCCAACCTCTGCTCTCTAAAATGATCCTACTGCACCCCAGTCTCCTACCTCTGATTTCTGTAACGGTCCTTCTGCACCTCAGTTTCCAAATTCTTCTCTCTGTAAGATCTTTCAGCACATCAGTATCCAACCTCTGCTCTCTGTTACAGGGCTTCCACACCTCATTCTCCAAAATCTGCTCTCTGTAAAAGTCCTTCTGCACCCCAATCTCCAACCTCTGCTCTCTACAACAGTCTTTCTGCACCCTAGTTACCAACATCTGCTCTCTGCAACAGTCCTTCTGCACCCCAGTCTCTAACATCTGCTCTCTGCAAAAGTTTTTCTGCACCTCAGTCTGAATACTCTACTCTCTGCAACGACCCTTCTGCACCCCAGTCTACTACCTCTGCTCTCTGTAACAGTTTTTCTGCACCACAGTCTCCAAACTCTGCTCTTTATAACAGTCTTCCTACACCTCAGTCTCCAACCTCTTCTCTCTGTAACAGTCCTTCTGCAGCTCAGTCTGACACCTCTGCTCTCTCTAAGATTCTTCTGCAACCAAGTCTCCAAACTCTGCTCTCTGTAACAGTCCTTCTGCACTCCAGTCTCCAAACACTGCTCTCTGTAACAGTTATCCTGGAACTCAGTCTCCAAACTCTGCTCTCTGTAAGATTCTTCAGCAACCCAGTCTCCAAACTCTGCTCTCTATAACAGTCCTTCTTCACCCCAGTCTCCAACCTCTCCTCTTTGTAACAGGCCTTCTGCACGCCAGTCTCCAAACTCTTCTCTCTGTAGCAGGCCTTCTGCACCCCAGTCTCAAAAATCTGCTCTCTGCAACGATACTTCTGCACCCCAGTCTCCAACCTCTGCTCTCTAAAATGATCCTACTGCACCCCAGTCTCCTACCTCTAATTTCTGTAACGGTCCTTCTGCACCTCAGTCTCCAAATTCTGCTCTCTGTACGATCTTTCTGCACATCAGTATCCAACCTCTGCTCTCTGTTACAGGGCTTCCACACCTCATTCTCCAAAATCTGCTCTCTGTAAATGTCCTTCTGCACCCCAGTCTCCAACCTCTGCTCTCTAAAACAGTCCTTCTGCACCCCAGTCTCTAACATCTGCACTCTGCAAAAGTTTTTCTGCACCTCAGTCTGAATACTCTACTCTCTGCAATGACCCTTCTGCACCCCAGTCTACTACCTCTGCTCTCTGTAACAGTTTTTCTGCACCTCAGTCTCCCAACTCTGCTCTCTATAAGATTCAACTTAAACCCAGTATTTAAACTCTGCACTCTGTAACAGTCCTTTTGCACCCCAGTCTCCAAACTCTGCTCTTTGTAAGATCCATCTGAATTCCAGTATCAAAACTCTGCTCTCTGGCACAGTCCTTCTGTACCCCAGTCTTCATAATCTTCTTTTTGTAACAGTCCTTCTGCACTTCAGTCACCGATATCTGCTCCTTGTAACAGTGCTTCTGCACCCCAGTTACTAAAATCTGCTCTGTGCAACTGTCCTTCTGCACCCCGGTCTCCAACCTCTGCTCTCTGCAATGATCCTACTGCACCCCTGTCTCCAATTTCGGCTCCTTTCAACAATTCTTCTGCACCCCAGTCTCCAACCTCTGCTCTCGGCAATGATCCTACTGCACCCCAGTATCCAACATCTTATCTCTTCAACAGTCCTTTCGCAACACTGTCTCCAACTTCTGCTCTCTGTAAGATCTTTCTGCACCCCTTTCTCAAAGCTCTGCTTATTGCAACGATCCTTCTGCACCCCAGTGTCCAACCTGTGCTCTATGGAACAAAATTTTGCACCTCAGTCTCCAAGCTCTGCTCTCTGCAACAGTCCTTCTGCACCCTAGTCTCCAACTTCTGCTCTCTCTATAAGTCCTTCTGCAACTCAGTCTCCAACATCTGCTCTCTGCAACATTTTTTCTGCAGCCCAGTCTCCATCCTCTGCTCTCTGCAGTATTCCTTCTGCACCCCAGTCTCCAACCTCTGTTCTCTGCAACAGTCCTTCTGCACCCCAGTCTCTAATCTCTGCTCTCTGTAACAATCCTTCTGCACCTCAGTCTTCAAACTCTGTTCTCTGCAACGGTCCTTCTGCACCTCAGTCTCCAAACTCTACTCTCTGTAACAATCCTTCTGCACTTCACTCTCCAAACTCTGCTCTCTGGAGAATCCGTCTAAAACCCAGTCTCAAACCTCTGCTCTCTGTATCTATTATTCTGCACCTCAGTCTCCAACCTCTGCTCTCTGTTACAGTTTTTCTATACTGCAGTCTCCAAACTCTGGTCTCTGTTATGGTGCTTCTGCACGCCAATTTCCAACCTCTTCTTTCTGTAACAGTCCTTCTGCACCGCATTCTGACACCTCTGCTCTCTGCACAATCATTCTGCACCCCAGTGTCAAAACATTGTTCTTTATAACAGTCCTTCTGAACACCAGTCTCAAAACTCTGCTCTCTGTATCTATCCTTCTGCACCTCAGTCTCCAACCTGTGCTCTCTGTAACATTCCTTCTACACCCCAGTCTCCAAACTCTACTCCCTGTAACAGTTTTTCTATACTGCAGTCTCCAAACTCTGGTCTTTGTAACAGTCCTTCTGCACCCCAACTTCCAAACTCTGCTTTCTGTAACAATCCTTCTGCACCTCAGTCTCCAACCCTTGATCTCTGTAACTATCCTACTGCACCCCAGTCTCCAAACTCTGTTCTCTGTAGCGATCCTTCTGCACCTCAGTCTCCAACCTCTGCTCTCTGCAACGATCCTTCTGCACCCCAGTCTCCAACATCTGTTCTGTGAAACAGTCCTTCTGACCCCAGTTTCCAGACTCTGCTCTCTGTAACATCCTTCTGCACCCCAGTTTCCAAACTCTGCTCTACGTGACATTCCTTCTGCACCCTATTCTCCACCCTCTGCTCTTTGTAACAGTACTTCTGTACCGCGGTCTCCAATCTCTCCTCACTGCAACATTACTTCTGCACTCCAGTCTCCAAACTGTGCTCTCTGTAACTGTTTTTCTGACCCTAGTCTCCATCCTGTGTTCTCTGTAACGATTCTTCTGCACCTCAGTCTCCAACCTCTTCTCTCTGCAATGGTACTTCTGCATCTCAGTTTCCAAACTCTGCTGTCTGCAACGATCCTTCTGCACCAGTTTCCAACCTCTGCACTCTGTAACAGTCTTTCTGCACCTCATTCTGACACCTCTGGTCTCTGCACGATCATTCTGCACTCCAGTCTCAAAACACTGTTCTCTATAACAGTCCTTCTGAACACCAGTCTCAAAACTCTTCTCTCTGTATCTATCCTTCTACACCCCAGTCTCCAACCTCTGCTCTCTGTAACAGTTTTTCTATACTGCAGTCTCCAAACTCTGGTCTTTGTAACGGTCCATCTGCACCCCAACTTCCAACATCTGCTTTCTGTAACAGTCTTTCTGCACCTCATTCTCCAAACTCTGCTCTCTGTAACAGTTTTTCTGCACCTCATTCTCCAACCTCTGCTCTCTGCAACAGTCATTCTGAACCCCAATCTCCAACCTCTGCTCTCTGCAACAGTCCGTCTGCACCCCAGTCGCCAACATCTGCTTTCTGCAACAGTCCTTCTACACCCCAGTCTCCAACTCTGCTTTCTGCAACAAACTTTCTGGACCTCAGTCTCCAAAGTCTGCTCTCTGCAAGAGTCCTTCTAACAGTTCTTCTACACGTCAGTCTTTAAACTCTGCTCTCTGTAACAGTTTTTCTGCACCTCAGTCTCCAAACTCTGCACTCTGCAACAGTCTTCTGCACCCCAGTCTCCACCGTCTGCTTTCGGAAACAGTTCTTCTGCAGCCCAATCTCCCAAACTCTGCTCTCTGTAACACTCCTTCTGCACTCTAGTCTCCACCCTGTGATCTCTGTAACAATTTGTCTGAACATCAGTCTTCAACCTCTGCTCTCTACAAGGTTCCTTCTGCTCCTCAGTCTCCGAACTCTACTCTCTGTAAAAGTCCTTCTGCACCTTAGTCTCCAAACTCTGCGCTCTGCAACAATCCTTCTGCACTCCAGTTTCCAAAATGTGCTTTCTGTAACAATCCTTCTGTACCCCAGTCTCCAAACTCTGCTCTCTGTAACAGGTCTTCTGCACCCCAGTCTCCAAACTCGGCTCTCTGTAACAGGCCTTCTGCACCCCAGTCTCCAGCCTCTTTTCTCTGCAACGATCATCTGCACCTCAGTCTCCAATCTCTGCTCTCTGAAACAGTCCTTGTGCACCTAAGTCTGAAAACTCTGCTCTCTGAAAAATTTTTTCTGCACCGGCGTTTCCAAACTTTGCTCTCTATAACAGTCCTTCTGAACCTCAGTCTCCAAAATGCTCTCTGTAAGATCCTTCTGCAACCCAGTCTCGAATTGTGCTATCTGCAGCAGTCCTTCTGCACCCCAGTCTGCAAACTCTGCTCTCTGTAACAGGCATTCTTCACCCCGGTCTCCAAACTTTGCTCTCTGTAACTGGCCTTCTGCACCCCAGTCTCCAACCTCTTCTCTCTGCAGCGAACCTTCTTCACCTCAGTCTCCAACCTCGGATCTCTGCAACAGTCTTTCTGCACCCCAGTCTCCAAACTCTGCTCTACGTAACAGTCCTTCTGCACCCCAGTCACCAACCTCTGATCCTGCAACAGTTCTTCTGCACCCCAAAAACCAAAATCTGCTCTGTTTAACGATCCTTCTGCACCTTAGTTTCCAACCTCTGGTCTCTGCAATGATCCTTCTGCACCCCAGTCTCCAACCTCTGCTCTCTTTGTCAGTCCTTCTGCACCCAAGTCTCCTTACTTTGCTCTCTGCAACATTTCTTCTGCACCCCAGTCTCCAAACTGTGCTCTCTGTAACAGTCCTTCTGCACCCAGTCTCCAACATGTGTTTTCTGCAATGATCCTTCTTCTACCCAGTCTCCAAACTCTGCTCTCTGACCTTTTGTATCGCAGTCTCCCACCTCTTCTCTTTGTAATGGTCCATCTGCTCTCCAATTGCCAACCTCTGCTTTCTGTAACAGTCCTTCTGAACCCCAGTCTCCAAACTCTTCTCTCTGCAACGACCCTTCTGTACCTCAGTCTCCAACATCTGCTCTCTGTAAAAGTCCTTCTGCACCTCAGTCTCCATCCTTTGCTCTCTGTAATGGTCCTTCTGCACCCCAGTCTCCAATCTCTGCTCTCTGTAACAATCCTTCTGCACCTCAGTCTCCAACGTCTGCTCCCTGTAACAGTCCTTCTGTACCGCAGTCTCCAAGCTCTTCTCTCTATAATGGTACTTCTGCACCCCAACTGCCAACCTCTGCTTTCTGAAACAGTCCTTCTGCACCTGAGACTCCAAACTCTGCTCTCTGTAACAGTCCTTCTTAGCCTCAGTCTGAAACCTCTGATCTCTGCACAATCCTTCTAAACCCCAGTCTCCAAATTGTGCTATCTGTAACAATCTTTCTGCACCCCAGTCTCAAATATCTGCTCTCTGTAACAGGACTTCTGTCCCAGTCTCCAACCTCTTCTCTCTGCAATGATTCTTCTGCACCTCAGTCTACAACCTCTGCTCTCTGCAACAGTTCTTCTGCCCCCCAGTCTCAAACATCTGCTCTCTGTAAGATCCTTCTGAACCCCGTTCTTTAAACTTTGCTCTCTGTAACACTCATTCTACACCCCAGTCTCCAACCTCATCTCTCTGAAACGGCCCATCTGCACCCCAGTATCCCACCTCTGTTCTCTGCAGCAGTCCTTCTGCACCCAAGGCTACAAACTCTGCTGTCTCTAATAGTCCTACTGCACCCCAGTCTAAAATCTCTGCTCTATGTAACAGTCCTTCTGCACCCCAGTCTCCAACCTCTGTTCTGTGCAAAAGTCCTTCTACACACCAGTCTCCAACATTTGCTCTCTGCAACAATCCTTCGGCATCCCAGTCTCCACCGTCTGCTCTCTGCAACAGTGCTTCTACACAACAGTCTCCAAAATGCTCTCTGTATGATCCTTCTGCAACCCAGAATCGAAATTGTGCTATCTTTAACAGTCCTTCTGCACCCCAGTCTCCAAACTCTGCTCTTTGTAACAGGCATTCTTCACCCCAGTCTCCAATCTCTGCTCTCTATAACAGGCCTTCTTAACCCCAGTCTCCATACACTTCTCTCTTCAAAGATCCTTCTTAACCTCAGTCTCCAACCTCTGCTCTCTGCAACAGTCTTTCTTCATCCCAGTCTCCAACTTCTGCTCTCTATAACAATTCGTCTGCACCTCACTCTCCAACCTCTGCTCTCTGCAAAGGTTCTTCTGCACCCCAGTTTTTACACTCTGTTCTCTGCAACATTCCTTCTGTTCCCGTCTCCAACCTCTGCTCTCTGCAACAGTCCTTCTGCACCTTAGTCTCCAAACTCTGCTCTCTGCTAAAGTACTTTTGCACCCGAGTCTCCAACATCTGCTCTCTGTATCAGTCATTTTACACCTCAGTCTCCAACCTCTGCTCTCTGCCACAGTCCTTTTACACCCCAGTTACCAAAATCTGCTCTGGGTAACGATCCCTCTGCACCTTAGTTTCCAGCCTCTGCTTTCTTCAACGATCCTTCTGCACCCCAGTCTTCAAACTCTCATCTCTGTATCAGTCCTCCTGCACCACAGTCTCCAAACTCTGCTCTCTGCAAAAGTCCTTATGCACCCAAGTCTCTAAACTCTGCTGTCTGCAACATTTTTCTACACCCCAGTCTCCAACCAGTGCTCTCTGTAACAGTCCTTCTTTAACCCAGTCTCCAACATCTCGTCTCTGCAATGATCCTTCTTCTACCCAGTCTCAAAACTCTGCTCTCTGTAAAAGTCCTTTTGTATCGCAGTCTCCAACCTCTTCTCTTTGTAACAGTCCATCTCCTCCTCAATTGCCAACGTCTGCTTTCTGTAACAGTCCTTCTGCACCCCAGTCTTCAAACTCTTCTCTCTGCAACGATCTTTCTATACCTCAGTCTCCAACCTCTGCTCTCTGTAAAAGTCCTTTTGCACATCACTCTCCATTATTTGCTCTCTGTAATTTTCCTTCTGCACCCCAGTCTCCATTCTCTGCTCTCTGTAACAATCCTAATGCATCCAGTCTCCCAAATCTGCTCTCTACAAAGGTCCTTCTGCAGCCTAGTCTACAAACTTTGATCTGTAACAGTCCTTCTGTACGGCAGTCTCCAACCTCTTCTCTCTATAACAGTCCTTCTACACCCCAATTTCCAACCTCTGCTCTCTTTAACAGTCCTTCTAAGCCTCAGTCTGAAACTTCTGTTCTCTGCAACAATCCTTTTAAACAACAGTCTCCAAACTGTGCTATTTGTAACAATCCTTCTACAACCCAGTCCCCAAAATCTGCTCTCTGTAACAAGATTTCTGCAACCCAGTCTCCAAACTCTGCTCTCTGTAACAGGCCTTCTGCACCCCAGCGTCCAACCTCTGCTCTCTACAAAAGTCCTTCTACACCCCAGTCTCCAACCTCTGCTCTCTGCAACGATCCTTCTGCATCCCAGTCTCCAACGTCTGCTCTTTTTAAGATCCTTCTGCACCCCGTTCTCCAAACTTTGCTCTCTATAACAGTCATTCTGCACCTCAGTCTCCAACCTCATCTCTCTGAAACGGCACTTGTGCACCACAGTATCCAACCTCTGTTCTCTGCAGCTTTCCTTCTGCACCCCAGACAACAAACTCTGCTCTCTGTAACAGTCCTTCTGCACCCCAGTCTCCAAACTCTACTTTCTGTATCAGTTATTGTGCACCCCAGTCTAAAACCTCTGCTCTCTGTAACAGTCCTTTTGCACCTCAGTCTCCAACCTCTGCTTTCTGAACAGTCCATCTGCACCCCAGTCTCCAAACTCTGCTCTCTGCAAACGTCTTATTATACCAAAGTATCCAACATCTGCTCTCTGCAACGATTTTTCTGCATTCCAGTCTCCAAAGTCTGCTCTCTGCAACAGTCTTTCTACACCCCAGTCTCCAACCTCTGCTCTCTGCTACAGTCCTTCCTCACCCGAGTCTGCAACCTCTGCTCTCTGGAACCTTTCTTCTGCACCCCAGTCTCCATAATCTGCTCTCTGTAACACGTTTTCTGCATCCCAGTCTCCAAACTCTGCTCTCTGTAACAGGCCTTCTGCACCCCAGTCTCCAACTTCTGCTCTATGCAAAAGTCCTTCTACATCCCAGTCTCCAACCTCTGCTCTCTGCAACGATCATTCTGCATCCCAGTCTCTAATGTTTGCTCTCTGTAAGATCCTTCTTCACAATGCTCTCCAAACTTTGCTGTCTGTAAAAGTCATTCTGCACCTCAGTCTTCAACCTCATCTCTCTGCAACGGCCCTTGTGCACCCCAGTAACCAACCTCTGTTCTCTGCAGCTGTCCTTCTGCACCCCAGGCCACAAACTCTGATCTCTGTAACAGTCCTTTTGCACCCCAGTCTCCAAAATCTACTTTCTATATCAGTTATTGTGCACCCCAGTCTAAAACCTCTGCTCTCTGTAACAGTCCTTTTGCACCTCAGTCTCCAACCTCTGCTTTCTGAACAGTCCATCTGCACCCCAGTCTCCAACCTCTGCTCATTGCAAACGTCTTATTATACCCCAGTATCCAACATCTGTTCTCTGCAACGATCTTTCTGCATCCTAGTCTCCAACATCTGCTCTCTGCAACAGACCTTCTACACCCCAGTATCCAACCTCTGCTCTCTGCTACACTCTTTCTGCACCCCAATCTCCAACCTCTGCTCTCTGCATCCTTTCTTCTGCACCCCATTGTTTAACCTGTGCTCTCTGAAACTATCCTACTGCACCCCGGTCTCCAAACTCTGCTCTCGGTAGCGATCCTTCTGCACTTCAGTCTCCAACCTCTGCTCTCTGCAAGGATCCTTCTGCATCGCAGTCTCCCACATCTACTCTATGTAACGGTCCTTCTGCACCCCAGTCTCCAAACTCTGCTCTCTGTAACAGTCCTTCTGTACGGCAGTATCCAACCTCTTCTCTCTATAACGGTCCTTCTGCACCCCAATTTCCAACGTCTGCTCTCTGTAACAGTCCTTCTAAGCCTCAGTCTGAAACTTCTGCTCTCTGCAACAATTCTTCTAAACCCCAGTCTCCGAACTGTGCTATCTGTAACAATCCTCTGCAACCCATTCTCCAAACACTGCTCTCTGTAACAGGCCTTCTGCACCCCAGTCTCCAACCTCTGCTCTCTGGAAAAGTCCTTCTACATCCCAGTCTCCAACCTCTGCTCTCTGCAACGATCCTTCTGCATCTCAGTCTCCAACGTCTGCTCTCTGTAAGATCTTCCTGCAACCCGTTCTCCAAACTTATCTCTTAGTAACAGTCATTCTGCACCTCAGTCTCCAACCTCATCTGTCTGCAATGGCCCTTGTTCACCCAGTATCCAACCTCTGTTCTCTGCAGCTGTCCTTCTGCACCCCAGGCTACAAAATCTGCTCTCTGTAACAGTCCTTCTGCACCCCAGTCTCCAAACTCTACTTTCCATATCAGTTACTCTGCACCCCAGTATAAAACCTCTGCTCTCTGTATCAATCCTACTGCACCTCAGTCTCCAAACTCTGCTCTCTGAAACTTCTCTTCTGCACCTCAGTCTCCATGCTCTGCTCTCTGTAACAGTCCTTCTGCACATCAGTGTCCAACCTCTGATCTCTGTAATAATCCTTCTGCACTTCATGTCCAAAATCTGCTCTCTGTAACAGGCCTTCTGCTCCAGTCTCCAACCTCTGCTTTTTGTAACAGTTCTTCTGAACCCCAGTCTCCATCCTCTGCTCTCTGTAAGAATTTTTTGACACCCCTGTCTCCAACCTCTCCTCTCTGTAAAAGTTTTTCTGCACCTCAGTATCCAAACTCTGCAATCTGTAACGGTACTTCTGCACCCAAGTCTCCATCCTCTGCTTTTAGTATCAGTCCTTCTGCACCCAAGTCTCCAAACTATGCTCTCTGCAGTATTTCTTCTGCACCCCAGTCTCCAACCTGTGCTCTCTGTTACAATCCTTCTGCACCGCAGTCTCCAACATCTGCTCTCTGCAATGATCCTTCTTCTAACCAGTCTTCAAAGTCTGCTCTCTGTAAAAGTCCTTTTTTATCGCAGTCTTCAACCTCTCCTTTCTGTATCATTCCATCTGCACCACAGTTTCCAAACTCTGCTCTCTGAAATATTCCTTCTTCACCTCAGTCTCCAACCTCTGCTCTCTGTAACATTCCTTCTTCACCTCAGTCTCCAACCTCTGCTCTCTGCGACAGTTCCTCTGCACCCAAATCTCCAACCTATGCTCTCTGCAACAGTTCTTCTGCACCCCAGTCTCCAAGGTCTGCACTCTGAAACAGTCTTTCTCCACACCAGTCTCCAAACTCTGCTCTCTGTAACAGTCCTCCTGTAGTGCAGTCTCAAAAATCTGCTCTCGGTAACAGTCCTTCTGCTCCCCAGTCTTCAAACTCTGCTTTCTGTATCAGTCCTTCTGCCCCCCAGTCTCCAAACTCATCTCTCTGTAACAGTCCTTCTGAACCTCAGTCTCCAACTTCTACTCTCTGCAACAACTTCTGAACCCCAGTATCCAACCTCTGCTCTCTATAACAATCCTTCTGCACCTCAGTTTCCAAAGTCTGCTCTCTACAACGGTCTTTCTACACCTCAGTCTCTAAACTCTACTCTCTGAAACAGTCCTCCTGCACCTCATTCTCCAACATCTGCTCTCTGTAAGATCCTCCTGCAACACAGTCTGTAAACTCTGCCCTCTGTAACAGTCCTTCGGCATTCCTTGTCCAACCTCTGTTCTTGTAACAGTCCTTTTGCATGCCGGTCTCAAACCTCTGCTCGCTACAACGATCCTTCTGCACAACAGTCTCAAACCTCTGCTCTCTGAAACAGTCTTTCTGCACCCCAGTCTCCAATATCTGCTCTCTGCAAAAGTCCTTCTGCACCTCAGTCTGAAAACTCTTTTCACTGCGACGATCATTCTGCACCCCAGTCTCCAACCTCTTCTCTCTGTAACAGTCCTGCTGTACCACAGTCTTCAAACTCTGCTCTCTGTAAGATCCCTCTGCAACCCTGTCTCCAAACTCTGCTGTCTGTAACAGTTTTTCTGCACCCCAGTCTCCAAATTCTGCTCTGTGTATCAGGCCTTTTGCACCCCATTCTCCAAACTCTGCTCTCTGCAACAGTCCTTCTGCACCGGAGTCTCCAAACTCTGCTTTCTGTATCAGTCCATCTGCATCCCAATCTCCAAACTCATCTCTCTGTAACAGTCCTTCTGCACCTCAGTCTACAACTCCGCTCTCCGCAACAGTCCTTTTACACCTAAGTCTCCAAACTCTGCCTCTGTAACACTCCTACTGAAAGTCAGTCTCGAACCTCTACTCTCTGCAACAGTGCTTCTGCACCAAAATCTCAAACCTGAGCTCTCGGCAACAGTCCTTCTACACCCCATGCCCAAACTCTGCTCTCTGTAACAGGCCGTCTGAACCCCAGTCTCCAACCTCTGCTCTATGGAACAGTCTTTCTGCACTCCAGTCTCCAAACTCTGCTCTCTGCAACAGTCCTTCTGCACCCAAGTCTCCAAACTCTGCTCTCTGCAACGATCCTTCTGGAACAAAGTCTCCAACCTCTGCTCTCTAAAAAAGTCCTTCTGCACCTCAGTCTGAAAACTCTGTTATCTGCAACGATCCTTCTGCAGCCCAGTCTCCAAAATCTGCTCTCTGTAATAGTCCCATTGCAACTCAGTCTCGAACATCTGCTCTGTGTAAAATCCTTCTGCAACCCTGTCTCCAAACTCTGCACTCTGTAACAGTCCTTCTGCACCCCAGTCTCCAAAATCCGCTCGCTGCAAAAGTCCTTGTAAACCCCAGTCTCCAAACTCTGCTCTCTGCAACAGTCCTTCTGCACCCCAGGCTCCAACTTCTGTTCTCTGTAACAATCATTCTTCACCTCAGTTAACAAACTCTGATCTCAGCAATGGTCCTTCTGCACCACAGTCTCCAACATCTGCTCTCTGTAACAATCCTTCTGCACCCCAGTCTGCAAACTCTGCTCTCTACAACAATCCTTTTGCACACCAGTCTCTAACCTCTGCTCTCTGCAAAAGTTCTTCTGCACCCCAGTCTCCAACATCTGCTTTCTGCAACAGTCCTTCTGCACCTCACTCTGACAACTCTGCTCTCTGCAACGATTTTTGTGCACACTAGTCTCCAAATTCTTCTTTCTGTAACAGTCTTTCTGCACCTCAGTCTCAAACCTCTGCTCTCTGTAAGACCCTTCTGCACCCCAGTTTCCAAACTCTTCTCTCTTTATAATTCCTTCTGCTCCCCAGTCTCCAAAGTCTGCTCTCTGTAACAGTCCTTCTGCTCTGCAGTCTAAAACCTCTGCTCTCTGTAAGGGTCGTTCTGCACCCCAGTCTCCAACATCTGCTACCTGCAACAGTCCTTCTGCACCTCAGTGTGAAAACTCTGCTCTCTGCAACGATTTTTGTACACCCCAGTCTTCAAACTCTGCTTTCTCTAACAGTCTTTCTGCACCTCACTCTCCAACCTCTGCTCTCTGTAAGATCCTTCTGCAGTCCACTTTCCAAACTCTGCTCTCTGTAATATTCCTTCTGCTCCCAAGTCTCCAATCTCTGCTCTCTGAAACAGTCCTTCTGCTCCGCAGTCTCCAACCTCTGCTCTCTGTAACAGTCATTCTGTCCCGCAGTCTCCACCCTGTGCTCTCTGTAAGAGTTTTTCTGCACCCCAGTCTCCAACCTCTGCTCTCTGTAACAATGCTTCTGCACCCAAGTCTCCAACCTCTGCTCTCGGCAATGATCCTTTTGCACCCCAGTCTCCGACCTCTGCTCTCTGCAAAAGTTTTTCTGCACCCCAATCTCCAACATGTGCTCTCTGCAACAGTCCTCCTGAACCTCAGTCTGATATCTCTGCTCTCTGCAACGATCCTTGTGCACCCCAGTCTCCCATCTCTTCTTTCTGCAACAGTCTTTCTGCACCTCAGTCTCCAAAATCTGCTCTCTCTAACAGTGATTCTGCACCCCAGCCTCCAACCTCTGCTCTCTGTAAGATCCTTTCGCACACCATTTTCCAAATCTGCTCTCTGTAACATTCCTTCTGCTCCCCAGAATCCAACCTCTGCTCTCTCTAACAGACCTTCTGCTCCCCAGATTCCAACCTCTGCTCTCTGTAACAGTACTTCTGCTCCCCAGTCTCCAACTTCTGCTCTCTGTAACAGTCCTTCTGTACCGCAGTCCCCAACCTCTGATCTCGTTAACGGTCCTTCTGTACCCAAGTCTTCAACCTCTCCTTTCTGTTTCATTCCTTCTGCACCACAGTTTCCAAACTCTGCTCTCTGTAACATTCCTTCTTCACCTCAGTCTCCAACCTCTGCTCTCTGCGACAGTTCCTCTGCACCCAAATCTCCAACCTATGCTCTCTGCAACAGTTCTTCTGCACCCCAGTCTCCAAGGTCTGCACTCTGAAACAGTCTTTCTCCACACCAGTCTCCAAACTCTGCTCTCTGTAACAGTCCTCCTGTAGTGCAGTCTCAAAAATCTGCTCTCGGTAACAGTCCTTCTGCTCCCCAGTCTTCAAACTCTGCTTTCTGTATCAGTCCTTCTGCCCCCCAGTCTCCAAACTCATCTCTCTGTAACAGTCCTTCTGGACCTCAGTCTCCAACTTCTACTCTCTGCAACAACTTCTGAACCCCAGTATCCAACCTCTGCTCTCTATAACAATCCTTCTGCACCTCAGTTTCCAAAATCTGCTCTCTACAACGGTCTTTCTACACCTCAGTCTCTAAACTCTACTCTCTGAAACAGTCCTTCTGCACCTCATTCTCCAACATCTGCTCTCTGTAAGATCCTCCTGCAACACAGTCTGTAAACTCTGCCCTCTGTAACAGTCCTTCGGCATTCCTTGTCCAACCTCTGTTCTTGTAACAGTCCTTTTGCATGCCGGTCTCAAACCTCTGCTCGCTACAACGATCCTTCTGCACAACAGTCTCAAACCTCTGCTCTCTGAAACAGTCTTTCTGCACCCCAGTCTCCAATATCTGCTCTCTGCAAAAGTCCTTCTGCACCTCAGTCTGAAAACTCTTTTCACTGCGACGATCATTCTGCACCCCAGTCTCCAACCTCTTCTCTCTGTAACAGTCCTGCTGTACCACAGTCTTCAAACTCTGCTCTCTGTAAGATCCCTCTGCAACCCTGTCTCCAAACTCTGCTGTCTGTAACAGTTTTTCTGCACCCCAGTCTCCAAATTCTGCTCTGTGTATCAGCCTTTTGCACCCCATTCTCCAAACTCTGCTCTCTGCAACAGTCCTTCTGCACCGGAGTCTCCAAACTCTGCTTTCTGTATCAGTCCATCTGCATCCCAATCTCCAAACTCATCTCTCTGTAACAGTCCTTCTGCACCTCAGTCTACAAACTCCGCTCTCCGCAACAGTCCTTTTACACCTAAGTCTCCAAACTCTGCCTCTGTAACACTCCTACTGAAAGTCAGTCTCGAAACTCTACTCTCTGCAACAGTGCTTCTGCACCAAAATCTCAACCTGAGCTCTCGGCAACAGTCCTTCTACACCCCATGTCCAAACTCTGCTCTCTGTAACAGGCCGTCTGAACCCCAGTCTCCAACCTCTGCTCTATGGAACAGTCTTTCTGCACTCCAGTCTCCAAACTCTGCTCTCTGCAACAGTCCTTCTGCACCCAAGTCTCCAAACTCTGCTCTCTGCAACGATCCTTCTGGAACAAAGTCTCCAACCTCTGCTCTCTAAAAAAGTCCTTCTGCACCTCAGTCTGAAAACTCTGTTATCTGCAACGATCCTTCTGCAGCCCAGTCTCCAAAATCTGCTCTCTGTAATAGTCCCATTGCAACTCAGTCTCGAACATCTGCTCTGTGTAAAATCCTTCTGCAACCCTGTCTCCAAACTCTGCACTCTGTAACAGTCCTTCTGCACCCCAGTCTCCAAAATCCGCTCGCTGCAAAGTCCTTGTAAACCCCAGTCTCCAAACTCTGCTCTCTGCAACAGTCCTTCTGCACCCCAGGCTCCAACTTCTGTTCTCTGTAACAATCATTCTTCACCTCAGTTAACAAACTCTGATCTCAGCAATGGTCCTTCTGCACCACAGTCTCCAACATCTGCTCTCAGTAACAATCCTTCTGCACCCCAGTCTGCAAACTCTGCTCTCTACAACAATCCTTTTGCACACCAGTCTCTAACCTCTGCTCTCTGCAAAAGTTCTTCTGCACCCCAGTCTCCAACATCTGCTTTCTGCAACAGTCCTTCTGCACCTCACTCTGACAACTCTGCTCTCTGCAACGATTTTTGTGCACACTAGTCTCCAAATTCTTCTTTCTGTAACAGTCTTTCTGCACCTCAGTCTCAAACCTCTGCTCTCTGTAAGACCCTTCTGCACCCCAGTTTCCAAACTCTTCTCTCTTTATAATTCCTTCTGCTCCCCAGTCTCCAAAGTCTGCTCTCTGTAACAGTCCTTCTGCTCTGCAGTCTAAAACCTCTGCTCTCTGTAAGGGTCGTTCTGCACCCCAGTCTCCAACATCTGCTACCTGCAACAGTCCTTCTGCACCTCAGTGTGAAAACTCTGCTCTCTGCAACGATTTTTGTGCACACTAGTCTCCAAATTCTTCTTTCTGTAACAGTCTTTCTGCACCTCAGTCTCAAACCTCTGCTCTCTGTAAGACCCTTCTGCACCCCAGTTTCCAAACTCTTCTCTCTTTATAATTCCTTCTGCTCCAGTCTCCAAAGTCTGCTCTCTGTAACAGTCCTTCTGCTCTGCAGTCTAAAACCTCTGCTCTCTGTAAGGGTCGTTCTGCACCCCAGTCTCCAACATCTGCTACCTGCAACAGTCCTTCTGCACCTCAGTGTGAAAACTCTGCTCTCTGCAACGATTTTTGTACACCCCAGTCTTCAAACTCTGCTTTCTCTAACAGTCTTTCTGCACCTCAGTCTCCAACCTCTGCTCTCTGTAAGATCCTTCTGCAGTCCACTTTCCAAACTCTGCTCTCTGTAATATTCCTTCTGCTCCCAAGTCTCCAATCTCTGCTCTCTGAAACAGTCCTTCTGCTCCGCAGTCTCCAACCTCTGCTCTCTGTAACAGTCATTCTGTCCCGCAGTCTCCACCCTGTGCTCTCTGTAAGAGTTTTTCTGCACCCCAGTCTCCAACCTCTGCTCTCTGTAACAATGCTTCTGCACCCAAGTCTCCAACCTCTGCTCTCGGCAATGATCCTTTTGCACCCAAGTCTCCGACCTCTGCTCTCTGCAAAAGTTTTTCTGCACCCCAATCTCCAACATGTGCTCTCTGCAACAGTCCTCCTGAACCTCAGTCTGATATCTCTGCTCTCTGCAACGATCCTTGTGCACCCCAGTCTCCCATCTCTTCTTTCTGTAACAGTCTTTCTGCACCTCAGTCTCCAAAATCTGCTCTCTCTAACAGTGATTCTGCACCCCAGCCTCCAACCTCTGCTCTCTGTAAGATCTTTTCGCACACCATTTTCCAAATCTGCTCTCTGTAACATTCCTTCTGCTCCCCAGAATCCAACCTCTGCTCTCTCTAACAGACCTTCTGCTCCCCAGATTCCAACCTCTGCTCTCTGTAACAGTACTTCTGCTCCCCAGTCTCCAACTTCTGCTCTCTGTAACAGTCCTTCTGTACCGCAGTCCTCAACCTCTGATCTCGTTAACGGTCCTTCTGTACCCAAGTCTTCAACCTCTCCTTTCTGTTTCATTCCTTCTGCACCACAGTTTCCAAACTCTGCTCTCTGTAACATTCCTTCTTCACCTCAGTCTCCAACCTCTGCTCTCTGCGACAGTTCCTCTGCACCCAAATCTCCAACCTATGCTCTCTGCAACAGTTCTTCTGCACCCCAGTCTCCAAGGTCTGCACTCTGAAACAGTCTTTCTCCACACCAGTCTCCAAACTCTGCTCTCTGTAACAGTCCTCCTGTAGTGCAGTCTCAAAAATCTGCTCTCGGTAACAGTCCTTCTGCTCCCCAGTCTTCAAACTCTGCTTTGTGTATCAGTCCTTCTGCCCTCAGTCTCCAAACTCATCTCTCTGTAACAGTCCTTCTGGACCTCAGTCTCCAACTTCTACTCTCTGCAACAACTTCTGAACCCAGTATCCAACCTCTGCTCTCTATAACAATCCTTCTGCACCTCAGTTTCCAAAATCTGCTCTCTACAACGGTCTTTCTACACCTCAGTCTCTAAACTCTACTCTCTGAAACAGTCCTTCTGCACCTCATTCTCCAACATCTGCTCTCTGTAAGATCCTCCTGCAACACAGTCTGTAAACTCTGCCCTCTGTAACAGTCCTTCTGCATTCCTTGTCCAACCTCTGTT
>NW_027522617.1:46860-92934 GCF_052094955.1 Ictidomys tridecemlineatus
AAAATCTGCTCTCTGTAGCGGTCCTTCTGCAGCCCAGTCTCCAACCTCTGCTCTCTGTAACAGTCCTTCTTAACCTCAGTCTCCAAAACACTGCTCTCTGCCACAGTCCTCCTGCACCAAAGACTCAAATATCTACTCCCTGCAACATTCCTTCTGCACCTCAGTCTGTAACCTCTACTCTCTGTAACAGTCCTTCTGCACCTCAGTCTCCAACATTTCCTCTTTTTATAATTTTTCTGCAACCCAGTCTCCAAACTCTGCCCTCTGTAACACTTTTTCTGCACCCGTTCTCCAAACTATGTTCTCTGTAACCGTCCTTTTGCACCCCAGTCTCAATACTCTGCTCTCTACAATGATCCTTCTGCACCCCAGTCTCCATCCTCTGATCTCTGCAAAAGTCCTTCTCCACCCCAGTCTCCAAACTCTGCTCTTTGTAACAGTCCTCCCTGTAGTGCAGTCTCCAAAATCTGCTCTCTGTGACGGTCCTTCTGCACCCCAGTCTCCAACCTCTGCTCTCTGTACCAGTTCTTCAGCACCCCAGTCTCCAAACTCTGCTCTCTGTAACAGACTTTCTGCAACACAGTCTCCAACCTTGCTCTCTGCAACCGTCCTTCTGCACCTCAGTCTCCAACCTTGCTCTCTGCAACCGTCCTTCTGCACTCCAGTCTCAAAACTCTGCTCTCTGCAACAGTCCTTCTGCACCCCAGTCTTCAACATGTGCTCTCTGCAAAATTCCTTCTGCACCTCAGTCTGAAAACTCTGTTCTCTGCTTCGACCCTTCTGCACCCCAGTCTCCAACCTCTGCTCTCTGTAACAGTCCTATTGTACCTCAGTCTTCAAACTCTGCTCTCCATAAGATCCTTCTGCAACCCTGTCTCCAAACCCTGCTTTCTGTAACAGTTTTTCTGCACCCCAGTCTCCAACCTTTACTCTCTGTAACAGGCCTTTGCACCCCATTTTCCAAACTCTGCTCTCTGTAACAGTGCTTCTGCACCTCAGTCTACAAACTTTTCTCTCTGCAAAAGTCCTTCTGCTCCCCAGTCTCCAACATCTGGTCCTGCAACAGTCCTTCTGTACCAAATCTCTAAACTCTGCCTATTTAACAGTACCACTGTAATGCAGTCTCCAAACTCTGCTCTCTGCAACAGTCCTTCTGCAACCCAATCTCCAACCTGTTTTCTCCACAACAGTCCTTCTACACCCCAGTGTCCAGCCTTTGCTGTCTGCAACAATCCCTCTGCAACACAGTCTCCAAACTCAGCTCTCTGTAACAATCCTTCTGCACCTCAGTCTTCAACATCTGCTCTCTGCAACGGTCCTTCTACACCACAGTCTCCAAAAACGACTCTCTGTAAATGTACTTCTGAACACCTTCTCCAAACTCTGCTCTCCGTAATAGGCCTACTGCACCGCAGTCTCCAACCTCTGTTCTTTATAATAATCCTTCTGCACCCCAGTCCCAAAACTCTGCTCTTTGCAACAGTATTACAGCACCCCAGTCTCCTAGATGTGCTCTCTGCAAAAGACCTTCTGCACCTCAGTCTGAAAACTCTGTTCTCTACACCGATCCTTCTGCACCCTAGTCTCCTACCTCTGCTCTCTTTAACAGTCCTGAAGCACATCAGTCTACAACTCTGCTCTCTGTAAGATACTTGTGCTACTTTGTCTAAAAACTCTGCTCTCTGTAGGAGTTCTTCTGCACCCCAGTCTCCAACCTCTGCTCTTTGCAACGATCCTTCTGCACCTCAGTCTCGAAACTCTGCTCTCTGTAACAGTCCTTCTGCACCCCAGTCTCAAACCTCTGCTGTCTGCAACTACCTTTCTGCACACCAGTTTCTAACGTCTGCTCTATCCAACAGTCCTTCTGCACCCCAGTCTCCAAACTCTGCTCTCTGCAACGATCCCTCTGTACCCCAGTATCCAACATCTGCTCTATGCAACAGTCCTTCTGCACCCCTATCTCCAACCTCTGCTCTCTGCAAAAGTTCTTCTGCACCTCAGTCTGAAAACGCTGTTCTCTGCAATGATCCTTCTGCACCCCAGTCTCCAAACTCTTCTCTCTGTAATAGTCCTTTTGCACCTCAGTCTCGAGACTCTGCTCTCTGTAAGATCCTTCTGTAAACCTGTCTACAGACTCTGCTCTATGAAAAAGTCCTTCTGCACCCCAGTCTCCAACCTCTGCTCTCTGCAACAGTCCTTCTAAACGCCAGTCTCCGAACTCTGCTTTCTGCAACAGTCCTTCTCTACCCCAGTCTCCAACTTCTGTTCTATTTAACAATCCTCCTTCACCTCAGTTGCCAAACTATGATCTCTGCAATGGTCCTTCTGCACCACTTCTTCTACCTCTGCTCTCTGTAACAATTCTTCTGCACCCCAGTTTCAAAACTCTGCTCTCTACAACAATCGTTTGAACCCCAGTTTTAAAACTCTGCTCTCTGTAAAAGTACTTCTGATCCGCAGTCTACAACATTTGCTCCCTGCAAAAGTCTTTCTGCACCTCAGTCTGACAACCCTGCTCTCTGCAACGATCCTATTGCACCCCAGTCTCCAAACTCTGCTTTCTGTAACAGTCTTTCTGCACCTCAGTCTCCAACCTCTGCTCTCTGCAACAGTCCTTCTGCACCTCAGTCTGAAAATTCCGTGGTCTGAAACAATCCTTTTGCAACCCAGTCTCCAAAACTCTGCTCTCTGCAACAGTCCTTCTGCACCCAAGTCTCCAACAACTGCTCTCTGCAACAGTCTTTCTGCACCTCAGTCTCAAATTCTGTGCTCTACAATGATCCTTCTGCACCTCAGTCTTCAAACTCTGCTCTATGTAACAGTCCTTCTGCACCTCAGTCTTCAACAACTGCTCTCTGCAACAGTCCTTCTGCACCCCAGTTTCCAAACTATGCTCTCTAGAACAGTCCTTCTATACACCAGTCTCCATAATCTACACTCTGCAACAATCCTTCTGCACCCAAGTCTCCAAAATTTCCTCTCTGTAAGATCGTTCTGGTCCCCAGTCTCCAAACTCTGCTCTCAGAATCAGTCCTTCTGCACCCCAGTCTCCAAAAACTACTCTCTTTAACAGTTTTTCTACACCTCAGTCTTCAACAACTGCTCTCTTCAACAGTACTTCTGCACCCCAGTTTCACATCTCTACTCTCTGTAACAGTCGTTCTGTTCTGCATTCTCCAAACTCTGCTCTCTGCAACTATTCTTCTGCACCTCAGTCTCCAACCTCTGCTCTCTGCAAAAGTCCTTCTGCACCCCAGTCTCCAACCTCTGCTCTCTGCAACATTTCTTCTTCACCCCAGTCTCAAAACTTTGCTCTCTTGAACTGTCCTTTTGCCCACCACTCTCCAACCTCTGCTCTGTGTAACAGTCTCTCTGTACTGCAGTCTCCACACTCTTCTCTCTGTAACTGTCCTCTTGCACCCCAGACTCCAACCTCTGCTTTCTGTATCAGTCCTTCTGCACTCACGTCTCCAAACTCTGCTCTCTGTAATAGTGCTTATTAACCTCAGTCTTCAAATTCTTCTCTCTGCAGCCGTCCTTCTGCACCCCAATCTACAACCTCTGCTCTCCGCAACAGTCCTTCTGCACCCCAGTCTCCAACCTATACTCTCTGTAAGATCTTTCTGAACACCTGTCTCCAACCTATGCTCTCTGTAACACTCCTTCTGTACCTCAGTCTCCAAACTCTGCTCTCTGCATTGGTGTTTCTGGACCTTAGTCTCCAACCTCTACTCTCTGTAAAAGTCCTTCTGCATATCAGTATCCAAACTCTTCTGTCTGTAAGATCCTTTTGCAACCCAATCCCCAAACTCTGCTCTCTGTAACAGTCCTACTGCACCCCTTCTCCAAATTCTGCTCTCGGTAACAGGCCTTCTGAACCCCAGTCTACAACCTCTGCTCTCTGGAACGATCCTTCTGCACCCAAGTCTCCAACCTCTTCTCTCTGCAAGTCTTTCTGCACACCAGTCTACAATATCAGCTGTCTGCAATAGTCCTTCTGCACCTCAGTCTGAATACTCTGCTCTCTGCAATGATCCTTCTGCACCCCAGTCTCCAAACTCTGTTCTATGTAACACTCCTTCTGCACGGCAGTCTCCAACCTCTGCTCTCTGTAGATCCTTCTACTACCCAGTCTTCAAACTCTGCTAACTGTAACAGTTCTTATGCACCCCAGTCTCCAAAGTTTTCTCACTTTAACAGGCCTTCTGCACCCAAATATCCAACGTCTGCTCTGTGCAACGGTCCTACTGCACCCCAGTCTCCAAACTCTGTTATCCACAACAGTTCTTCTTTTTTTTTTTTTTTAAATTATTTATTTTTTTATTGTTGGTCGTTCAAAACCTTAAACAGTTCTTAATACATCATATTTCACAGTTTGATTCAAGCGGGTTATGAACTCCCAACTTTACCCCGTATACAGATTGCTGTATCACATCAGTTACCCTTCCATTGATTGACATATTGCCTTTCTAGTGTCTGATGTATTCTGCTGTCAGTCCTATTCTCTACTATCCCCCCTCCCCTCCCCTCCCCTCCCCTTTTCTCTCTCTACCCCTTCTACTGTAAATCATTTCTTCCATTTGTATTATCTTGTCTTACCCCTCCATTACATAGTTTTTGATATATCATATTTCACATTTTGATTCAAGTGGGTTATGCACTCCCATATTGCCCCTTATACAGCTTGCAGAATCACATCAGTTTCACTTCCATTGCTTTACATATTGCCATCCTAGTGTCTGTTGTATTCTGCTGCCTTTCCTATCCTCTACTATCCCCCTCTCCCCTCCCCTCCCCTCCTTTCTTCTCTCTCTACCCCCACTACTGCAATTCATTCCTCCCCCTTGTATTATTTTTCCCTTTCCCCTCACTTCCTCTTGTATGTAATTTTGTATAAACCTGAGGGTCTCGTTCCATTTCCATGCTATTTCCCTTCTCTCTCCCTTTCCCTCCCACCACTCAACCCTGTTTAATGATGGTGTTCTTCTTGTGCTCTTCTTCCCTAGTCTGTTCTTAATTACTCTCCTTATATCAAAGAAGACATTTGGCATTTGTTTTTTAGGGCTTGGCTAGCTTCGCTTAGCATAATCTGCTCTAATGCCATCCATTTCCCTCCAAATTCTATGATTTTGTCATTTCTTAATGCAGAGTAATACTCCATTGTGTATAAATGCCACATTATTTTATCCATTCGTCTATTGAAGGGCATCTAGGTTGGTTCCACAGTCTTCCTATTGTGAATTGTGCTGCTATGAACATCGATGTAGCAGTGTCCCTGTAGCATGCTCTTTTTAGGTCTTTAGGGAATAGACCCAGAAGGGGGATAGCTGGGTCAAATGGTGGTTCCATTCCCAGCTTTCCAAGAAATCTCCATACTGCTTTCCAAATTGGCTGCACCAATTTGCAGTCCCACCAACAATGTACAAGTGTACCCTTTTCCCCACATCCTCGCCAGCACTTATTGTTGTTTGACTTCGTAATGGCTGCCAATCTTACTGGAGTGAGATGGTATCTTAGGGTGGTTTTGATTTGCATTTCTCTGACTGCTAGAGATGGTGAGCATTTTTTCATGTACTTGTTGATTGATTGTATGTCCTCCTCTGTGAAGTGTCTGTTCAAGTCCTTGGCCCATTTGTTGATGGGATTATTTGTTATCTTATTGTCTAATTTTCTGAGTTCTTTATATACTCTGGATATTAGGGCTCTATCTGAAGTGTGAGGAGTAAAGATTTGTTCCCATGATGTAGGCTCCCTATTTACCTCTCTTATTGTTTCTTTTGCTGAGAAAAAACTTTTTAGTTTGAGTAAGTCCCATTTGTTGATTCTAGATGTTAACTCTTGTGCTATGGGTGTCCTATTGAGGAATTTGGAGCCCGACCCCACAGCATGTAGGTCGTAGCCAACTTTCTCTTCTATCAGATGCCGTGTCTCTGATTTGATATCAAGCTCCTTGATACATTTTGAGTTAACTTTTGTGCATGGCGAGAGAAAGGGATTCAATTTCATTTTGTTGCATATGGATTTCCAATTTTCCCAGCACCATTTGTTGAAGATGCTATCCTTCCTCCATTGCATGCTTTTAGCCCCTTTATCAAATATAAGAAAGTTGTAGTTTTGTGGGTTGGTTTCTGTGTCCTCTATTCTGTACCATTGGTCCACCCGCCTGTTTTGGTACCAGTACCATGCTGTTTTTGTTACTATTGCTCTGTAGTATAGTTTGAAATCTGGAATCGCTATAACACCTGATTCACACTTCCTGCTTAGTATTGTTTTTGCTATTCTGGGTCTTTTATTCTTCCATATGAATTTCATGATTGCTTTCTCCATTTCTACAAAAAATGCCGTTGGGATTTTGATTGGCATTGCATTAAACCTATAGAGAACTTTTGGTAATATCGCCATTTTGATGATGTTAGTTCTGCCTATCCATGAACAGGGTATATTTTTCCATCTTCTAAGGTCTTCTTCAATTTCTCTCTTTAGGGTTCTGTAGTTTTCATTGTGTAAGTCTATCACCTCTTTTGTTAGGTTGATTCCCAAGTATTTTATTCTTTTTGAGGATATTGTGAACGGGGTGGTTGTCCTCGTGTCCATTTCAGAGGATTTGTCACTGATATACAGGAATGCCTTTGATTTATGCGTGTTGATTTTATAACCTGCCACTTTGCTGAATTCATTTATTAGCTCTAACAGTTTCTTTGTAGACCATATTGTGTCTGCTAGGTATAGAATCATGTCATCTGCAAATAGTGATAACTTAAGTTCTTCTTTTCCTATTTTTATGCCTTTAATTTCTTTCGTCTAATTGCTATGGCCAGTGTTTCGAGAACTATGTTGAACAGGAGTGGTGAGAGAGGGCATCCCTGTCTTGTTCCAGATTTTAGAGGGAATGCCTTCAACTTTTCTCCATTCAGAATGATGCTAGCCTGAGGCTTAGCATAAATTGCTTTTACAATGTTGAGGTATGTTCCTGTTATCCCTAGTTTTTCGAGAGTTTTGAACATAAACGGATGCTGTACTTTGTCGAATGCTTTTTCTGCATCTATCGAGATGATCATATGGTTCTTATTTTTAAGTCTATTGATGTGGTTAATAACATTTATTGATTTCCGTATATTGAACCAACCTTGCATACCAGGGATGAATCCTACTTGATCATGGTGCACAATTTTTTTGATATGTTTTTGTATCCTATTTGCCAGAATTTTATTGAGGATTTTTGCATCTAGGTTCATTAGAGATATTGGTCTGTAGTATTCTTTCTTTGAAGTGTCTTTGTCTGGTTTCGGAATCAGGGTGTTGTTGGCCTCGTAGAATGAATTTGGAAGTTCTCCCTCTTTTTCTATTTCCTGAAATAGCTTGAAAAGTATTGGTATTAGTTCCTCTTTGAAGGTTTTGTAAAACTCTGCTGTAAACCCATCCGGTCCTGGGCTTTTCTTAGATGGTAATCTTTTGATGGTTTCTTCTATTTCCTCAATTGATATTGGTCTGTTTAGGTTGTCTATATCCTCCTGACTCAATCTGGGCAGATTATATGACTTAAGAAATTTATCGATGCCTTCACTATCTTCTATTTTATTGGAGTATAAGGATTCAAAATAATTTCTGATTATCTTCTGTATTTCTGAAGTGTCTGTCGTGATCTTGCCTTTTTCATCCCTTATGCTAGTAATTTGAGTTCTCTCTCTTCTTCTCTTCGCTAGCATGGCTAAGGATCTGTCAATTTTATTTATCTTTTCAAAGAACCAACTTTTCGTTTTGTCAATTTTTTCAATTGTTTCTTTTGTTTCGATTTCATTAATTTCAGCTCTGATTTTAATTATTTCTTGCCTTCTACTTCTTTTGCTGTTGTTTTGCTCTTCTTTTTCTAGAATTTTGAGATGAAGTATGAGATCATTTATTTGTTGTTTTTTTCTTTTTTTAAGGAATGAACTCCAAGCAATGAATTTTCCTCTTAGAACTGCTTTCAATGTGTCCCATAGATTCCGATATGTTGTGTCTGTGTTTTCATTAAACTCTAAGAATTTTTTAATTTCCTCCTTGATGTCTTCTAAAACCCATTGATCATTCAGTAACCTATTGTTCATTCTCCAAGTGATGCATGATTTTCACAACAGTTCTTCTGTACTACAGTCTTCAACCTCTGTTCTCTGTAAGGGTCCTTCTTCACCCCAGTCTCCAACCTCTCCTTTCTCTATCAGTCCTTCTGAACTACATTCTCCAAACTCTGCTCTGTGTCACAGTCCTTCTGCACCTCACTCTACAACCTCATCTCTCTACAACATTCCTTCTGCACCCTAGTCTTCAACCTTGCTCTCTGCAACACTCCTTCTGCACCCCAGTCTCAAAAATCTGCTCTCTGCAACAGTCCTTCTGTACTGCAGTCTCCAACCTCTGCTTTCTGTATCAGTTTTTCTGAACCAGAGTCCTTCTATACTGTAGTCTCCAACCTCTGCTATCTATAAGGATCATTGTGGACCCAAGTCTCAAACCTCTGCTTTTTGTATACGTCCTTCTGCACCCCAGTCTCCAAACTCTAATCTCTGTAACAGTCCTTCTGCATCTCAGTCTCATGCATCTGCTCTCTGTAACAGTCCTTTGGCAGCCCAGTTTCTAAACTCTGCTCTCTGCAACAGTTTTTCTACACCCCAGTCTTCAACCTCTGCTCTGTGTAACAGTCCTTCTGTATCCCACTCTCCAACATCTGCTCTCTGCAACTGTTCTTCTGCACTCAAGGCTCCAAACTCTACTCTCTGCAACGGTCCTTCTGCACCCCAGTCTCCAACCTCTGCTCTCTGCAACAGTTCTTCTACACCCCAATCTCCAACATCTACTCTCTGAAACAGTCCTTCTGCACCCCAGTCTCCAACATCTGATCTTTGCAACAGTTCTTCTGTACTGCAGTTTCCAAACAATTCTCTCAGTAACGGTAATTCTGCACCCCTGTCTCAAACCTCTGCTTTCTGTATCAGTCCTTCTGCACTCAAGTCTCCAACCTCTGCTCTGTGTAAAAGTCTTTCTGCACCTCAGTCTCCAAATTCTGCTCGATGCAACAGTTCTTCTGAATCCCAATCTCCAACCTCTCCTCTCTGCAACAGTATTTCTACACCCAAGTCTCCAACATCTGCTCTCTGCAACAGTCCTTCTGCAACTCAGTCTTCAAACTCTGCTGTCTGCAACGGTCTCTCTGCACCTCAGTCTTCTACATCTACTCTCTGTAACAGTCCTTCTGCACTTCAGTCTCCAAACTCTGCTCTGTGTAAGTTCCTTCTGAAAACCAGTCTCCAAACTCTGCTCTTTGTAACAGGCCTTCTGCACCCAACTCTCCAACCTCTGCTCTCTGTAATAGTTCTTCGACACAAACCTCTGCCCTCTGCAACAGTCCTTCTGCACCCCAGTCTCCAACATGTGCTCTCTGCAATAGTCCTTCTGCACCTCAGTCTGAAAACTCTGTTCTCTGCAACGATCTTTCTGCACCCTAGTCTCAAACCTCTGCTCTCTGTAACAGTTCTGCTGCACCTTGTTCTACAACCTCTGCTCTCTGTAAGATCCTTGAGCAACCTTGTCTAAAAACTCTGCTCTCCGTAAAAGTTTTTCTGCATCCCAGGCTCCAAACTCTACTCTCTGTAACAGTCTTTCTGCACCCCAGTTTCAACCCTCTTCTGTCTGCAACGATCCTTCTGCACCCCAGTCTCCAAACTCTGCTCTCTCTAACAGTCCTTCTTAACCTTAGTCTCCAACCACTTCTCTCTGTAACAGTCCTTCTGCACCTCACTCTTCAATATCTGCTCTCTGCAAAAGTCCTTCTTCATCCCATTCTCTAACCTCTGTTCTCTGCAACAGTCCTTCTAAACCACAGTCTCCAACATCTGCTCTCTGCAACAGTTCTTCTGTACCCTAGTCTCCAACGTATGCTCTCTTTTTAACGGTCCTTCTGTAATGCAGTCTCCAAACTCTGCTCTCTCTAGCGGTCCTTCTGCACCGCAGTCTCCAAACTCTGCTCTCTGTAACATTTCTTCTGCACCCCAGTCCCAAACTCTGCTCTCTGTAACAGTTTTTCTATACCGCAGTCTCCAAACTCTGGTCTCTTTAACGGTCCTTCTGCACCCCAATTTCCAAAAAATGCTTTCTGTAACAGTCCTTCTGCACCTCAGTCTCCAAACTCTGCTCTCTGAAACAGTCCTTCTACACCTCAGTCTCCAACCTCTGCTCTCTGTAACAGTCCTTCTGCACCTAAGTCTCTAAACTCTGCTCTCTGTAACAGTCCTTCTACACCTCAGTCTCCAACCTCTGCTCTCTGTAACAGTCCATCTGCACCTCAGTATGACACCTCTGCTCTCTGCACGATCCTTCTGTGCCCCAGTCTTCAGGCACTGCTCTCTGTAACAGTCCACCTGCACCTCAGTATCCAACCTCTGCTCTCTGTAAGATCCTTCAGGAACTCAATCTAAAAACTCTGCTCTCTATAACAGTCCTTCTGCACCCCAGTCTCCAACCTCTTCTCTTTGTAACAGGCCTTCTTCACGCAAGTCTCCAAACTCCCTCTCTGTAGCAGGCCTTCTGCAACCCAGTCTTCAACCTATGCTCTCTGCAATGATCCTACTGCACCCCAGTGTCCAGCCTTTGCTCTATGTAACAAAATTTTGCACCTCAGTCTCCAAACTCTGCTCTGTGCAACAGTCGTTTTGCACCTCAGTATTCAACTTCTGCTCCCTCTAAGAATCGTTCCGCAACTCAGTCTAAAATATCTGCTCTCTGCAACATTTTTTCTGCAGCCCAGTCTACATTCTCTTCTCTTTGCAATATTCCTTCTGCACCCCAGTCTCCAACCTCTGCTCTCTGCAACAGTCTTTCTGCACCTCAGTCTCCAAACTCTTTTCTCTGTAACAGTTCTTCTGCACTTCACTCTCCAACTTCTGCTCTCTGTAGGATCCTCTAAAACCCAGTCTTAAACCTCTGCTCTCTGTATCTATTATTCTGCACCTCAGTCTCCAACCTCTGCTCTCTTTAACAGTACTTCTGCACATCAGTCTGAAACCTCTGCTCTCCACGATTCTTCTGCACCCCAGTCTCCAACCACTGCTCTCTGTAACAATCCACCTGCACCTCAGCCTCCAACATCTACTCTCTGTAAGTTCCTTCAGCAAACCAGTCTCCAAAATCTGCTCTCTGTAACAGTTTTTCTGTACCACAGTCTCAAACCTCTCCTCTCTGTAACAGGCCTTCTGCACTCCAGTCTCGAAACTCTGCTCTCTGTAGCAGGCCTTCTGCACCCCATTCTCCAACCTTTGCTTTTTGTATCTATCCTTCTGCACCTCAGTCTTCAACCTGTGCTTTATGTAACAGTCCTTCTGCACCCCAGTCTCCAACCTCTGCTCTCGGTATCAGTCCTTCTATACCGCAGTCTCCAAACTCTGCTCTCTGTAACGGTCCTTCTGCACAACAATTTCAAATCTCTGCTTTCTGTAACAGTCCTTCTGCACGTCTGTCTCTAAACTCTGCTCTCTGTAACAGTCCTGCTACACCTCAGTCTCCAACCTCTGCTCTCTGTAACAGTACTTCCGCACCTCAGTCTGAAACCTCTGCTCTCCATGATTCTTCTGCACCCCAGTCTCCAACCACTGCTCTCTGTAACAGTCAACCTTCACCTCAGCCTCCAACATCTGCTCTCTGTAAGTTCCTTCAGCAAACCAGTCTCCAAACTCTGCTCTCTGTAACAGTTTTTCTGCACCACAGTCTTAAACCTCTCTTCTCTGTAACAGGCCTTCTGCACTCCAGTCTCGAAACTCATCTCTCTATAGCAGGCCTTCTGAACCCCACTCTCCATCCTCTGCTCTCTGCAACTGTCCTTCTGCTCCCCAGTCTCCAACCTTTGCTCTCTGCAATGATCCTACTGCACCCCAGTCTCCAACCTCTGATCTGTGCAACAGTCCTTCTGCACCTCAGTCTCCAAATTCTGATCTCTGTAAGATTCTTCTGCAACCCTGTCTCCAACCTCTGTTCTCTATAACAGTCCATCTGCACCCCATCTCCAACCTCTCCTCTCCGCAAGAGTCATTCTGCACCCCAGTCTCCAAACTCTGCTCTCTGCAACAGTCCTTCTGCACCCTAGTTACCAACATCTGCTCTCTGCTTCAGTCCTTCTGCACGTCATTCTCCAACCTATTCTCTCTGCAACAGTCTTTTTGCTCCCCAGTCTCCGAGGTCTGCTCTCTGTAACAGTCCTTCTGTACTGCAGTGTCCAACCTCTGCTCTCTGTTTCGGTTCTTCTACACCCCTGTCTCCAAACTCTGCTTTCTTTATCAGCCTGTCTGAACCCCAGTCTCCAAAATCTGTTCTCAGTATCCATCCTTCTGCACCTCAGTCTCCAACTTGTGCTCTGTGTAAGAGTCTTTCTGCATCCCAGTCTCCAACCTCTGCTCTCGGTAACAGTCCTAAACCGCAGTCTCCAAACTCTGCTCTCTTTAACGGTCCTTCTGCACGCCAATTTACAACCTCTGCTTCCTGTAACAGTCATTCTACACCTCAGTCTCCAAACTCTGCTCTCTGTAACAGTCCTTCTACACCTCAGTCTTCAAACTCTGCTCTCTGTAACAGTCCTTCTACACCTCAGTCTCCAACCTCTGCTCCCTGTAACAGTCCTTCTGCACCTCAGTCTAAAACCTCTACTCTCTGCATGATCCTTCTGCACCCCAGTCTCCAAACACTGCTCTCTGTAACAGTACACCTGCACATCAGTCTCTAACCTCTGCTCTCTGTAAGATTCTTCAGCAACCCTGTCTCCAAACTCTGGTCTCTATAAAAGTCCTTCTGCACCCCACTCTCCAAGCTCTCCTCTCTGTAACAGGCCTTCTGCACGCCAGTGTCCATACTCTGCTCTCTGTAGCAGGCCTTCTGCACCCCAGTCTCCAAACACTGCTCTCTGCAATGATCCTACTGCACCCCAGTCTCCAACCTATTATAACTGCAACAGTCCTTCTGCACCTCAGTCTCTAACTTCTGCTCTCTGTAAGATCCTTCTGCACCTTTGTCCCCAAGCTCTGCTATTTGCACCGATAATTCTGCACCCCAGCCTTCAACGTCTGTTCTATGTAACAAGACTTCTGCACCTCAGTCTCCAAACTCTTCTCTCTGCAACAGTCCTTCTGCACCCCAGTCTCTATATTCTGCTCTCTGTAACAGTCCTTCTGTACTGAATTCTCCAAACTCTACTCTCTGTAAAGTTCTTTCTGTACCCAATTCTAGAGTCTCTGCTTTCTGTATCAGTCCTGCTGCAGCCCAGTCTTTAACTTCTGGTCTAATTGTTTTTCTGCACCTTAGTCTCCAACCTCTGCTCTCTGCATTAATTCTTCTGCACCCCATCTCCAACATATGCTCTCTGCAACAGTCCTTCTGGACTGTAGTCTCCAACCTCTGCTCTCTGCAACAGTCCTTCTGCACCCCAGTCTCCAAACTCTGCTCTCTGTAACAATCCTTCTGCACCTCAGTCTGCAAACTCTGTTCTCTGAAAAGGTCCTTCTGCACCCCAGTCTCCAATAGCTGCTCTCTGCAACAGTCCTTCTATACCCCAGTCTCCAACATCTGGTCTCTGCAACAGTTCTTCTGCACCACAGCTGAAAACGATGCTGTCTGAAATGAACCTCCTGCACCCCAGTCTCCTAACTCTGTTACAATCCTTCTGCACCTCAATCTCCGTAATCTGCTTTCTGTAAGATCCATCTGAACCCCAGTCTCCAACATCTGCTCTCTGTAAAAGTCCTTCTGCACCTCAGTCTTCAACCTCTGCTTTCTGCAACAGCCTTCTTCACCCCAGTCTGCAAACTATGCTCTCTGCAACGATCTTTCTGGACCCCAGTCTCCAACATCTGCTCTCTGCAACAGTCCTTCTGCACCACAGTCTCCAACCTCTTCTCTCTGTAAGATCTTTCTGCACTCCAGTTTCCAAACTCTGCTCTTTCTAACATTCCTTCTCCACCCTAGTCGCCAACCTCTACTTTCTGCAAGGTTCCTGCAGCACCCCAGTCTCCAAACTCTGTCCTCTGCAACAGTCCTTCTGCTCCCCAGTATCCAATATCTGCTCTCTGTAAAAGTTCTTCTGTACTGCATTCACCAAACTCTGCTCTCTGAAACGGTCCTTCTGCACGCCAGTATCCAACCTCTGCTTTCTGTATCAGTCCTTCTGAACCCCAGTCTCCAACCTATGCTCTCTGTGTCTATCCTTCTTCACCTCAGTTTCTAACCTGTGCTTTCTGTAACAGTCCTTCTGCACCCAAGTCTCCAACCTCTGCTCTGTGTAACGGTCCTTCTGCACCCCAATTTCCAACCTCTATTTTCTGTAACAGTCTTTCTGCACCTCAGTCTCCAAACTCTGCTCTCCGTAACTGTCCTTCTACACCACAATCTCCAACCTCTGCTCTCTGTAACAGTAATTTTGCACCTCAGTCTGAAACCTCTCCTCTCCACGATCCTTCTGCACCCCAGTCTCCAACCACTGCTCTCTGTAACAGTCCACCTGCACCTTAGTCTCCAACCTCTGCTCTCTGTAAGATCCTTCAGCAACCCTTTCTTCAAAATCTACTCTCTGTACCAGTCCTTCAGCACCCAAGTCTCCAACCTCTCATCTCTCTAACAGGCCTTCTGCATGTAAGTCTCCAAATCTGCTCTCTTTAGCAGGCTTTCTGCACACATGTCTCCAACATCTGCTCTCTGCAATGATTCTTATGCACCCGAGTCTTTAACCTCTGCTCTCTGCAATAATCTTACTGCACCCCAGTCTCCAACCTTTGATCTCTACAATAGTCCTTCTGCACATAACTCTCCAAATTCTGCTCTCCGTAAGATCCTTCTGCACCGCTTTCTCCAACCTCTGCTCTCTGTAATAGTTCTTCTGCACTCCAGTCTCCAAACTCTGATCTCTGTAACAGTTCTTCTGTACCGCAGTCTCCAAACTCTGCTCTCCGTAACACTGCTTCTATACCTCAGTCTCCAACCTCTGCTCTCTGTAACAGTCCTTCTGCACCCCAGTCTTGAACCTCTGCTATTGGTAAAAGTTCTATACCGTAGTCTTCAACCTCTGCTCTCTTTAATGGTCCTTCTGCATTCCAATATCCAAACTCTGCTTTCTGTAACAGTCTTTTTGCACCTGAATCTCCAAACTCTGCTCTCTGTAACAGTCCTTGTACACCCCAATCTCCAACCTCTGCTCTCTACAACAGTCCTTCTGCACCCCAGTCTCCAACATATGCTCTCTGCAACAGTCCTTTTGTACCTCAGTCAGAAAACTCTGCTGTCTGGAACGAACCTTGTGCACCCCAGTCTCCTACATCTGCTCTCTGTAATAGTCCATCTACACGTCAGTCTCCAACCTCTGCTCTCTTTAACAGTCCTTCTGCAACTCAGTCTCCAAATTCTGCTCTCTGTAAGATACTTCTGTATGGCTGTCTCCAAACTTTGTTCTCTGTAACAGTCTTTATGCACCCCAGTCTCCAACCTCTGCTCTCCGCAACAGTTCTTCTGCACCCCAGTCTCCAAACTCTGCTCTCTGCATCAGTCCTTCGGCACCCTAGTTACCAACATCATCTCTCTTTTACACTTCTTCTGCAACCCAGTCTCCAACCTCTGCTCTCTGTAACAGTCAACCTGTACTGCAGAATCCAACCTCTGCTCTCTGTAATGGTCTTTCTGCACCCCAGTCTCCAATATCTGCTCTCTGTAACAGTCCTTCTGCACCCCAGTGTCTAATCTCTGCTCTCTATAACGGTCCGTCTTCACCCCAGTCTCCAACCTCTGCTCTCTGTAACAATCCTTCTGCACCTCAGTCTTCAAACTCTGTACTCTGCAACGTTACTTCTGCACCTCAGTCTCCAACATCTACTCTCTGTATCAGTCTTTCTGCACCTGATCCTTCAAGCTCTGCTTTTTGTTGGATCCTTCTCCAACCCAGTCCTCAACCATTGCTGTCTGTAACCTTCCTTCTGCACCTGAGTCTCCAAACTCTGTTCTCTCTTAGGATCCTTCTACACCTCACTCTCCATCCTCTCCTCTCTGCAAAGATTCTTCTGCACCACAGTCTCCAAGCTCTGCTCTCTGCAACAGTCCTTCTGCAAACCAGTCTCCAACATCTGCTGTCTGCAACAGTCCTTCAGCAACTCAGTCTAAAAACTCTGTTCTCTGAAACAATTCTTCTGCACCTCAGTCTCCTAACTCTGCTCTCTGTAAGGCCCTTCTGCAACCCAGTCTCCAAACTCTGCTCTCTGTAACAGTCCTTATGCAGAATAGTTTCCAACTTCTGCTCTCTGTAACAAAAATTTTGCAACCCAGTCTCTAAACTCGGCTCTCTGTAACAGGCCTTCATAACCCCAGTCTTTAACCTCTTCTCTCTGCAATGATTTTTTTCTACCCCAGTCTCCAAACTCTGCTCTCTGTAACAGTCCTTCTGCACACCAGTCTCCAAACTCTGCTCTCTGTAACTGTCCTTCTGCACCTCAGTCTCCAAACTCTGCTCTCTGTAACAGTCCATCTGCACCTCGGTCTGTAAAATCTGCTCTCTGCAACGATTCTTCTGGACCCCAGTCTCCAACTTCTGCTCTCTGCAACAGTCCTTCTGCACAACAGTCTCCAGACCCTGCTCTCTGTAAGATCTTTCTAAACTCCCGTTTTCAAACTCTGCTCTCTGTAACATTCCTTCTCCATCCCAGTCTCGAACTTTTGTCCTCGGCAACAGTCCTGCTGCTCCCCAGTCTCTGAGATCTGCTCTGTGTAACAGTCCTTTTGTACCGCAGTCTCCAAACTCTGCTCTCTGTAACGGTCCTTATATACCCCAATTTTTAACCTCTGATTTCCTTAACAGTACTTCTGCACCTCAATCTCCAAACTCTGCTCTCTTTAACACTCCTTCTACACCTCAGTCTCCAACCTGTGCTCTCTGTAACATTTCTTCTGCACCCCAGTCTCCAACCTCTGCTCTCTGCATTGGACCTCTGCACCCCAGTCTCCAAACTTGTTCTCTACAACAGTCCTTCTGTACTGCAGTATCTAACCTCTGTTCTCTCTAATGGTCCATTTGCAACCCAGTCTCCCACCTCTACTTTCTATATCAGTCCTTCTGCACCACAGACTTCAAACTCTGCTCTCTGTAACAGTCATTCTGCACCTCACTCTGCAACCTTTGCTCTCTGAAACAGTCCTTCTGAAACAAGTCTTCAAACTCTGCTCTCTGCAAGAGTTTTTCTGCACCCCAGTCTCCATCCTCTGCTCTCTGCAACAGTCCTTCTCCACCCTAGTCTCCAACCTCTGCTCACTGTATCAGTCATTCTGTACTGAAATCTCCATTATATGCTCTCAGTAAGGGTCCTATTGCACCCCAGTCTCCAAACTCTGCTTTCTGTATCAGTCTTTGTGCACCCCAGTCTCCAACCTGTGCTCTCTGTAACAGTCTTTCTGCACCTCAGACTCGAAACTCTGCTCTCTGTAACAGTCCTGCTGCACCCCAATATCCAAACTCTGCTCTCTGCAACAGCCCTTCTGCACCTCAGTGTCCAAACTCTGCTCTCTGTAAGATCCTTCTGCAACACACTCTCCAATCTCTACTATCTGCAATGGTCCTTCTGCACTCCGGTCTCTAACCTCTTTTCTCTACAACACTTCTTCTGCACCCCAGTCTCCAACCTCTGCTCTCTATAACAGTCCTTCTGTTCCGCAGTCTCCAAAGTCTGTTTCCTTTAATGGTTCTTCTGCACCCCAGTTTACAACCTCTACTTTCTGTAATAGTCCTTCTGGACCACAGTCTCCAAACTCTGCTCTTTGTAACAGTCCTTCTGCACCTCAGTCTGCAACCTCTGATCTCTGATATAGTCCTACTGCACCCCAGTCTCCAAAACCTGCTCTCAACAACAGTCTTTCTTTACTCTAGTCTCCAACCTTTGCTCTTTGCAACAGTCCTTCTGCACCACAGTCTCCAACCTCTGCTTTCTGTATCAGTCCTTCTGCACATCAGTTTAAAACCTCTGCTTTATGTAAGATCCTTCTGCAACCTACTCAGCAAACTCTGATTTTTGTATCAGTCATTCTACCCCTCAGTCTTTAACCTCTGTTTCTGCAACAGTCCTGCTACACCTCAGTCTCCAACCTCTGCTCTCTGCAACAGTCCTTCTGCACCCCAGTCTACAACATCTGCTCTCTGCAACATTTCTTCTTCACCCCAGTCTCCAACCTGTGCTCTCTGTAACTGTCCTTTGAACCCCAGTGTCCAACATCTGCTCTCTGTAGCGATCCTTCTGCGCCTCACTCTTCAAACACTGCTCTCTGCAAAGATCCTTCTGCACCTCAGTCTTAAACCTCTGTTCTCTGCAATGATCCTTCTACACACCAGTCTCCACCCTCTGCTCTCTGTAACAGTCCTTCTGAACATCAGTGTCCAAACTCTGATCTCCGTCACAATCCTTCTTCACCTCAGTCTCCAACCACTGCCTTCTGTAACAGTCCTTCTCCACCTCAGACTCCAACCTCTGCTCTCTGTAACAGTCCTGCTGCACCCCAATCTCCAACCTCTGCTCTCTGCAACAGACCTTCTGCACCTCAGTGTCCAACCTCTGCTCTCTGTAAGATCCTTCTGCAACACACTCTCCAATCTCTACTATCTGCAATGGTCCTTCTGCACTCCGGTCTCTAACCTCTTTTCTCTACAACACTTCTTCTGCACCCCAGTCTCCAACCTCTGCTCTCTATAACAGTCCTATTGTTCCGCAGTCTTCAACCTCTCTTTCCTTTAATGGTTTTTCTCCACCCCAGTTTACAACCTCTTCTTTCTGTATCAGTCCTTCTGCACCACAGTCTCCAAACTCTGCTCTTTGTAACAGTCCTTCTGCACCTCAGTCTGCAACCTCTGCTCTCTTCAATAGTCCTACTGTACCACAGTCTCCAACACCTGCTCTCGACAACAGTCTTTATCTACTCTAGTCTCCATCCTTTTCTCTTTGCAACAGACCTTCTGCTCCACAGTCTCCAAACTCTGCTTTCTGTATCAGTCCTTCTGCACCCCAGTCTCCAACCTCTGCTCTCTGTAACAGTCGTTCTGCACTTCAGTCACCAACCTCTGCTCTCTGCAACAGTCCTTCTGCACCCTTGCTCTCTGCAACAGTCCTTCTGCAGCCCAGCCTCCAATATCTGCTCTCTGCCACAGTCCTTCTCCACCCCAGTCTCCAACCTCTGCTCTCTTTAACAGTTGTTCTGTACTGCAGTCTCCAAACTCTCTTTTTAACGATCCTTCTGCTCCCCAGTCTACAAACTCTGCTTTCTGTATAAGTTTTTCTAAACCCCAGTCTCCAACCTCTGCTCTCTGTAACTTTCCTTCTGCACCTCAGACTCCAACCTCTGCTCTCCACAACAGTCTTTCTGCGCCCCAATCTCCAACCTCATCTCTGCAACAGTCCTTCTGCACCTCAGTGTCCAACCTCTGATCTCTGTAAGAACCTTCTGAAACCCAGTCTCCAACTTCTGCTTTCTACAATGGTCCTTCTCCACCAGAATCTCCAACCTCTGTTCTCTACAACACTTATTCTGCACCCAATTCTCCAGCCTCTTCTCTCTGTAACAGTACTTCTACACCCCAGTCTCCAAACTCTGCTTTCTGTATCAGGCTTTTAGCACCACAGTCTCCAACCTCTGCTCTCTGTTACAGTTCTTCTGCACCCCATTCTCCAACCTCTGCTCTCTTCAACAGTCCTTCTGAACCATAGTCTCCTCACCTACTCTCTGCCACAGTCTTCTGTACCCCAGTCTCCAATCTCTGCTCTGTGTAACAGTCCTTCTGTAGTGCAGTCTCCAACCTATGCTCTCTGAAACAGTCCTTCTTCACCCCATTCTTCAACCTCTGCTATTTGCAACAGTCATTCTGCACCACAGTCTCCAACATCTTCTACCTACAACAGTCCTTTACCCCAGTCAAAAGGGTGCTCTCTGTAACAGCTCTTCTATACTGCAGTCTCCAAACTCTGCTCTCGGTAAGCGTCATTCTGCACCCCGGTCTCTAACCTCTGCTCTCTGTAACAGTCCTTCTGCACATCAGTTTAAAGCCTCTACTTTATGTAAGATCCTTCTGCAACCTACTCAGCAAACTCTGATTTTTGTATCAGTCCTTCTACCCGTCAGTCTCCAACCTCTGTTTCTGCAACAGTCCTGCTACACCTCAGTATCCAAACTCTGATATCTGCAACAGTCCTTCTGCACCAGTCTCCAACCTCTGCTCTCTGCAACAGTCCTTCTGCAACCCAGTCTACAACATCTGCTCTCTGCAACATTTCTTCTTCACCCCAGTCTCCAACCTGTGCTCTCTGTAACTGTCCTTTGAACCCCAGTGTCCAACATGTGCTCTCTGTAGCGGTCCTTCTGCGCCTCACTCTCCAAACACTGCTCTCTGCAAAGATCCTCCTGCACCTCAGTCTTAAACCTCTGTTCTCTGCAATGATCCTTCTACACACCAGTCTCCACATTCTGCTCTCTGTAACAGTCCTTCTGAACATCAGTGTCCAAACTCTGATCTCCGTCACAATCCTTCTTCACTTCAGTCTCCAACCACTGCCTTCTGTAACAGTCCTTCTGCACCTCAGACTCCAAACTCTGCTCTCTGCAACAGCCCTTCTGCACCTCAGTGTCCAATCTCTCCTCTCTGTAAGATCCTTCGGCAACACACTCTCCAACCTTTACTATCTGCAATGGTCCTTCTGCACCCCGGTCTCCAACCTCTTTTCTCTACAAAACTTCTTCTGCACCACAGTCTCCAAACTCTGCTCTCTATAACAGTCCTACTGTTCCGCAGTCTCCAACCTCTGTTTCCTTTAATGGTTCTTCTGCACCCCAGTTTACAACCTCTTCTTTCTGTATCAGTCCTTCTGCACCACAGTCTCCAAACTCTGCTCTCTGTAACAGTACTTCTGCACCTCAGTCTGCAACCTCTGCTCTCTGCAATAGTCTTACTGCACCCCAGTCTCCAACACCTGCTCTCGACAACAATCTTTCTCTACTCTAGTCTCCAACCTCTGCTCTTGGCAACAGTCCTTTTGCACCACAGTCTCCAACCTCTGCTTTCTGTATCAGTCCTTCTGCATCCCAGTCTCCAGCCTCTGCTTTCTGTAACAGTCGTTCTGCACTTCAGTCACCAACCTCTGCTCTCTGCAACAGTCCTTCGGCACCCCAATCTCAAAATGGTACTCTCTGAAAAAGTTTTTTTCCACCCTAGTCTTCAAACTCTGCTTACTGCAACAGTTCTTCTGCACCCCAATCTCCAACCTCTAGTCTCCGTAAGAGTCCTTCTGTACCCATGTCTCCAACCTCTACTCTCTGCAACAGTCCTTCTGTACCCAAGTCTCCAACCTCTACTCTCTGCAACAGTTCTTGTGCACCCCAGTCTCCAATCTCTGCTTTTTCTATTAGTACTTCTGCACTCAAGTCTCTAACCACTGCTCTCTGTAAAAGTCGTTCTGCAACTCAGTGTTTAAATTCTTCTCTGAGCAACAGTCACTCCCCACCCCAATCTCCAACGTCTGCACTCCGCAACAGTTCTTCTGCACCCCAGTCTCCAACCTCTGCTCTCTGTAATGATCCTTCTGGACCCTGTCTCCAAACTCTGCTCGCAGCAACAGTCCTTGTATACCCAGTCTCGAATATGACTCTCTGCAACAGTTCTACTGTACCTCAGTCTGAAAACTCTGCCCTCTGCAAAATCCTTCATAACCCCAGCGTCCAACCACTGCATTCTGTAACAGTCCTTCTGTACCTCAGCCTCCAATATCTGCATTGTGTAAAACCCTTCTGAAACCCAGTCTGCAAACTCTGCTCACTTTAAGAGTCCTTCTACACCCCAGTCTCCAAATTCTGCTCTCTGTAACAGGCCTTCTGCACCCCAGTATCCAATCTCTGCTCTCTGCAACAGTCCTTCTGCACCCCAGTCTCCAACATCTGCTCTCTGCAACACTCTTTCTGCACCCTAGTCACCAACCTCTGCTTTGTGTATCAGTCCTTCTGCACCCCAGTCTGCATCCTCTCCTCTCTGTAATAGTTCTTCTGCACCTCAGTGTCCAACTTCTACTCTCTGAAACAATTCTTCTCCACCCCAGTCTCCAACTTCTTCTCTCGGCCACAGACCATCTTACGCCAGTCTCCAAACTCTACTCTCTGCTACAGTCCTTCTACACCGCAGTCTCCAACCTCTGCTCTCTATAACAGTCCTTCTCTACCTCAGTCTCCAACCTCTGCTCTATGTAAGATCGTTATGCAACCCAGTTCTTAAACTCTACTCTCTGTAACTGTCCTTCTGCACCCCAGTCTCCAAGCAATGCTCTCTGTAAAAGGCCTTCTGTACTGCAGTCTTTAAACTCTCCTGTCTGTAGCAGGCCTTTTGACCCCAGTCTCCAATCTCTTCTCTCATCAACGATCCTTGTCTCCAAGGTCTGCACTCTGAAACAGTCCTTCTCCACACCAGTCTCCAAACTCTGCTCTCTGTAACAGTCCTCCTGTAGTGCAGTCTCCAAAAACTGCTCTCTTTAAGAGTCCTTCTGCTCCTCATTCTTCAACCTTTGCTTTCTGTATCAGTCCTTCTGCACCCCAGTCTCCAACCTCATCTCTCTGTAACAGTCCTTCTGGACCTCACTCTCCAACTTCTGCTCTCTGCAACAGTCCTTCTGCACCCAAGTCTCAAACCTCTGCTTTCTGCAACAGTCATTCTACACCCCAGTCTCAAAACTCTGTTATCTGCAACAGTCCTCTGCACCCCAGTCTCCAACATCTGCTCTCTTTAACAATCCTTCTGCACCTCAGTTTCCAAACTCTGCTCTCTACAACGGTCCTTCTACACTTCAGTCTCCAAACTCTACTCTCTGTAACAGTCCTTCTGCACCTCAGTCTCCAACATCTGCTCTGTGTAAGATCCTCCTGCAACCCAGTCTGTAAACTCTGCCCTCTGTAACAGTCCTTCAGCATACCTTGTCCAACCTCTGTTCTTGTAACAGTCCTTTTGCACGTCAGTCTCAAACCTCTGTTCGCTACAACGATCCTTCTGCACCCCAGTCTCTAACCTCTGCTCTCTGCAACATTCTTTATGCACCCCAGTCTCCAATATCTGCTCTCTGCAAAAGTCCTTCTGCACCTCAGACTGAAAATTTTTTTCACTGCAACGATCATTCTGCACCCCAGTCTCCAACCTCTGCTCTCTGTAAAAGTCCTGTCGTACAACAGTCTCCAAACTCTGCTCTCTGTAACATCCTTCTGCAACCCTGTATCCGAACTCTGCTGTCTGTAACAGTCTTTCTGCACCCCATTCTCCAAACTCTGCTCTGTGTATCAGGCCTTTTGCACCCCATTCTCCAACCTCTGCTCTCTGCAACAGTCCTTCTGCACTGGAGTCTCCAAACTCTGCTTTCTGTATCAGTCCATCTACACCCCAATCTCCAAACTCTGCTCTCTGTAACAGTCCTTCTGCACCTCAGTCTACAAACTCTGCTCTCCGCAACAGTCCTTCTGCACCTAAGTCTCCAAACTCTGCCTCTGTAACATTCCTAATGAAAGGCAGTCTCGAACCTCTACTCTCTGCAACAGTGCTTCTGCACCAAAATCTCAAAGCTGTGCTCTCGGCAACAGTCCTTCTACACCCCATGTCCAAACTCTGCTCTCTGTACCAGGCCGTCTGAACCCCAGTCTCCAACCTCTGCTTTCTGGAACAGTCCTTCTGCACTCCAGTCTCCAAACTATGCTCTCTGCAACAGTCCTTCTGCACCCCAGTTTCAAAACTCTGCTCTCTGCAACAGTCATTCTGCACCCCAGTCTCCAAACTCTGCTCTCTGCAAGGATCCTTCTGTACCAAAGTCTCCAACCTCTGCTCTCTGGAAAAGTCCTTCTTCACAACAATCTTCAAACTCTGCTCTCTGTAAGATCTTTCTGCACTCCAGTTTCCAAACTCCGCTCTCTGTAAAATTCCTTCTCCATCCCAGTCTTAAATCTCTGCTTTCTGCAAGTGTCGTCACCCCAGTCTCCACACTCTGTCCTCTGCAACAGTACTTCTGCACCCCAGTCTCCAACATCTGCGTTCTGTAACATTCCTACGGCAACCAAGTCTCCAAACTTTGCTTTCTGTATCAGTCCTTCGGAACACCAGTCTCAAAACTTTGCTCTCTGTATCTATCCTTCTGCACCTCAGTCTCCAACCTGTGCTCTCTGTAACATTCCTTCTACACCCCAATCTCCAAACTCTACTCTCTGTAACAATTTTTCTATACCGCAGTCTGCAAACTCTGGTCTTTGTAACGCTCTTTCTGCACCCCAATTTCCAAACTCTGCTCTCTGTAACGGTACTTCTACACCTCAGTCTTTAACCTGTGCTCTCTGTAACAGTCTTTCTGCACCTCAGTCTGACACCTCTCCTTTTTGCACAGTCCTTCTGCACCTCAGTCTCCAACCACTGCTCTCTGTAACAGTCCACCTGCACCTCAGTCTCCAACCTCTTCTCTCCGTAAAATCCTTCAGCTACGAGTCTCCAAATTCTGCTCTCTATAACAGTCCTTCTGCACCCCAGTCTCCAACCTCTACTCTCTGTAACAGGCATTCTGCACGCCAGCCTCCAAACTCTGCTCTCTGTAGCAGGCCTTCTGCACCCCAGTCTCCAAAATCTGCTCTGTGCAATGATCCTTCTGCACCCTAGTCTCCAACCTCTGCTCTCTGCAATGATCCTAATGTACCACGTCTCCAAACTCTGATCTCTGCAACAGTCCTTCTGCACCTCAGTCTCCCAACTCTGCTCTCTGTAAGATCCTTTTTCAATCCAGTCTTTAAACTCTGCACTTTATACCTGTCCTTCTGCACAACAGTCTCCAACTTCTGCTCTCTGTAATAGGACTTCTGCAACCCAGTCTCCAACTTCTTCTCTCTGTAACAGGCATTCTGCACCCCAGTCTCATACCTCTTCTATCTGCAATGATTCTTCTCCACCCCAGTCTCCAATATCTGCTCTCTGCAACAGTCCTTTTGAACCCCAGTCTCCAAACTGTACTCTCTGTAAGATCCAACTGAACCCCAGTCTCCACCCTATGCTCTCTGTAACAGTCCTTATGCACCCAAGTCTCCAAACTCTGTTTTCTGTAACAGTCCTTCTGCACCTCAGTCTCCAAATTCTGCTTTATGTAACAGTCCTTCTGCACCCCAGGCTCAAAAATCTGCTTTCTGCAAAAGTCATTCTGAACCCCAGTCTTCAACATCTGCTCTCTGCAACAGTCCTTCTGCTTACCAGTCTTTAACATCTACATCTGCTCTCTGTAACAGTTTTTCAGTACCACAGTCTCCAACCTCTGCTCTCCATAACTTATCCTTCTTCACCCCAGTCTCCAAACTCTACTTTCTGTATCAGTCCTTCTGAACCCCAGTCTAAAACCTCTGCTCTTTGTATCTATCCTTCTGCACCTCAGACTCCAATCTGTGCTCTCTGTACCATTTATTCTGCACCTGAGTCTCCAAGCTTTGCTCTCAGTAATAGTTTTTCTATACCGAAGTCTCCAAACTCTGATCTTTGTAACTGTCCTTCTGCACCCCAATTTCCAAACTCTTTCTATAACAGTCCTTCTACACTTCAGTCTCCAACCTCTACTCTCTGTAACAGTCCTTCTGCACCTCACTCTGACACTTCTGGTCTCTTAACGATCCTTCTGCACCCCAATTTCCAACCTCTGATTTCTGTAACAGTCCTTTTGCTCCTAAGTGCCTAAACTCTGCTCTCTGTAACAGTCTTTCTACACCTAAG
Organism: Ictidomys tridecemlineatus; assembly: GCF_052094955.1. Lineage (NCBI taxonomy): Eukaryota > Metazoa > Chordata > Mammalia > Rodentia > Sciuridae > Ictidomys > Ictidomys tridecemlineatus. Next base: position 72,641 of record NW_027522617.1, read on the forward strand.
TCTCCAACCTCTGCTCTCTGTAACAGTACTTCTGCACCTCAGTCTGAAACCTCTGCACTCCACGATTCTTCTGCACCCCAGTCTCCAACCACTGCTCACTGTAACAGTCCACGTGCACCCCAGTCTCCAACCTCTGCTGTCTGCAACAGTCCTTCTGCACGTCAGTCTCCAACATGTTCTCTCTGTAAGATCCTTCTGCAACCCAGTCTCCAAACTCTGCTCTCTTTAACAGCCCTTCTGCACCCCATTCTCTAAAGTCTGTTCTCTGTAACAATCCTTCTGCACCCCAGTACCAAACCTCTGCTCTCTACAACGATCCTTCTGCACCCCAGTCTACAACCTCAGCTCTCTGTAACAGTCCTTCTGAACCCCAGTCTCCAACCTCTGCTCTCTGCAACAGATCTTCTGCACCCCAGTCTTCAAACTCTGCTCTCTGTAACAGGCCTTCTGCACCCCAGTCTTCAACCTATTCTCTCTGCAACGATCCTTCTGCACCTCAGTCTCCAACCTCTGCTCTCTGTAACAGTCCTTCTGCACCTCAGTCTCCAACATCTGCTCTCTGTAAGATCCTTCTGCAAACCAGTTTCCAACTCTGCAATATGAAAAAGTCATTCTGGAGCCCTTCTCCAAACTCTGCTCTTCGTAAAAGCCTTCTGCACCCCAGTCTTCAACCTCTGCTCTCTGTAACAGTTCTGCTGCACCTCGGTCTACAATCTCTGCTCTAAGATTCTTCTGCAACCTTGTCTAACAACTCTTCTCTCTCTAACAGTTCTTCTGCACCCCAGTCTAGAACCTCTTCTCTCTGTAACAGGCTTTTGCGTCACAATCTTCAACCTCTATTTTTTGTAACAGTCTTTTTGCACCTCAGTCTCCAACCTCTGCTCTCTGCAATGATCCTTCTGCACTCCAGTCTCCAACATCTGCTCTCTGCAACAGACCTTCTGAACCTCAGACTCCTACGTCTCCTCTCTTTAACACTTTTTCTGCACCACATTCTCTAACCTCTGTTCTCTGTAAGGTCGTTCTGTACCCCAGTTTCCAAACTCTGCTCTCTGTAACATTCCTTCTCCAACCCAGTCTCCAACCTCTTCTTTCTTCAACGGTCCTACTGCAACCCAGTCTTCAACTTCTGTTCTCTGCAACAGTCCTTCTACTTCCCAGTCTCCAACCTCTGCTCTCTGTAACAGTCCTTCTGCACCACAGTCTCAAACCTTTGATTTCTGTATCAGTCCTTCTGCACCACGGTTTCCAACCTCTGCTCTCTGTAAGAGTTCTTTTGCACCTCTGTCTCCAACCTCTGAACTCAGCAACCCTACTTTTGCACCCCATTTTCTAAACTCTGCTCTCTGTAACACTCTTTCTGCACACCATTCTCTAACCTCTGTTCTCTGCAACAGTCCTCCTGAACCACAGTCTCCAACCTCTGTTAACTGTTATGGTCCTTCTGCACCCCAGTCTCCAACCTCTACTTTCTATATCAGTAATTCTTCACCCCAGTCTCCAGACTTTGCCCACTGTAACATTCATTCTGCACCTCAGTCTCCAAACTCACTCTCTGCGACAGTTCTTCTGCACCCCAGTTTTTAAAATCTGCTCTCTGCAACAGTTCTTCTGAATCCCAGTCTCCAACATCTGCACTCTGAAACGGTTCTTTTATAAACCATTCTCCAACCTCTGCTCTCTGTAACAGTCCTCCTATATTGCAATCTCTAAACTCTGCTCTCTGTAACGGTCCTTCTGCACCCCAGTCTTTAACCTCTGCTTTCTGTATCAGTCCTTCTGCACCCCAGTCTCCAACCTCTGCTCTCTGTAACAGTCCTTCTGCACCTCAGTCTCCAAATTCTGCTCTCTGCAACAGTCGTACTGCACCCAAGTCTCTAACACCTGCTCCCTGCAACAGTCCTTCTTCACCCAAGTCTCCAAAAACTGCTATCTGCTACAGTCCTTCTGCTCCCAGTCTCCAATCTCTGCTCTCTGTAAAAGTAATTCTGCACCTCTGACTTCACCTCTCCTCTCTTCAATGGTCCTTCTGCACCTCAGTATCCAACCTCTACTCTCTGTAACGGTCCTTCTGCACCTCAGTCTCCAACATCTGTTCTCTGTAAGATCCTTCTGCAACACAGTCTCCAAACTCTACCCTCTGTAACAGTCGTTCGGCATCACTTCACAAAACTCTGCTCTCTGTAACAGGCCTTCTGAACCGCAGTCTCCAAACTCTGTTCTCTGTAACAGTCCTTTTCACTCCAGGATCCAACTTCTGTTCTCTGTAACAATCCTTCTGCACCTCAGTTCCCAAATTCTGTCATTTGCAATGGTTCTACTGCACCCCAGTCTCTAACCTCTGCTATCTACAACGATTCTTTTGCACCCCATTCTTCAATCTCTGCTCTCTGCAAAAGTCCTTCTGCACCCCAGTCTCCAACATCTGCTCTCTGCAACAGTCCTTCTGCATCTCAGTCTGAAAACACTGCTTTCTGTAACAGTTTTTTTGCAACTCAGTCTCCAACCTCTGCTCTCTGTAACAGTCTTTCTGCACCCCATTCTCCAAACTCTGCTCTCTGTAAGATCCTTCTGCACCCAAGTTTCCAAACTCTGCTCTCTATAGCATTCCTTCTCCACCCAGTCTCCAAACTCTGCTCTCTGCAATAGTCCTTCTGCACCCCAGTCTCCAAACTCTGCTCTGGGTATCATTTCATCTGCACCTCCGTCTCCAATTTCTGCTCTATGTAAGATCCTTCTGCACCTCAGTCTCCAAACTCTGCTCTCTGAAAGATCCATCTGCAACCCAGTCTCCAAACTCTGATCTCTTTAACAGTCCTTTTTCACCCAATTCTCCAACCTCTGCTTTCTGTAAAAATCTTTCTGCACCTAAGTCTCCAAAACCTGCTCTCTCTAACGGTCCTTCTGCACCCCATTCTCCAACCTCTGTTGTCTGCAAGAGTCGTGCAGCACCTCAGTCTCCAAATTCTGCTGCCTGCAAAAATCCTTCTGCACCCCAGTCTCAAACTTCTGCTCTCTGCAACAGTTCTTCTGCACTGCAGTCTCCGAAATCTACTCTCTGAAACAGTCCTTCTCCAACCCAGTCTCCAACCTCTGCTCTCTGTAACACTTTTTCTGTACCGCAGTCTCTAACTTCTGCTCTCTGTAAGAATCTTCTGCACCCCAGTCTCCAAATTCTGCTCTCTGCAACAGTCCTTCTTCACCCAAGTCTCCAACCTCTGCTCTCTGTAACAGTCCTTGTACACCGCAGTCTTCAACCTCTGCTCTGTGTAACAGTCCTTCTGCACCCCAGTATCCAACAGCTGCTCTCTGTAAATTTCCTTCTGCAACCCAGTCTCCAACCTCTTCTCTCTGTAACAGTCCTTCTGCACCATATTCTCAAACCTCTGCTCTCTGTTAAAGTCATTCTATACTGCAGTCTCCAACATCTGCTCTTTGTAAGGGTTCTTCTGCACCCCAATTTCCAACCCCTGCTTTAAGTAACAGTTTCTCTGCACCTCAGTCACCAAACTATGCTCTCTGTAACAGTCCTTCTGCACCTCAGTCTCCAACCACTGCTCTCTGTTACAGTCCTTCTGCGCCTAAGTCTGAAACCTCTACTCTCTGCCCGATCTTTCTGCAACCCAGTCTCCACCACTGCTCTCTGTAACAGTCGTCCTGCACCTCAGTCTGTAAACTCTGTTCTCTGAAACAGTTCTTCTGCACGCCAGTCTGCAACCTCTGCTCTCTGTAATGGTCTTTCTGCACCCCAGAATGCCACCTCTGCTTTCTGTATTATAATTCTTTACCCCAGTCTCCAACGTCTGCTCTGTGTAACAGTCCTTCTGCATCTCAGTCTCCAACCTCCGCTCTCTGCAACAGTCCTTCTGCACCACAGTCTCCACCCTCTGCTTTCTGCAACTCCTTCTGCACCACAGTCTCCAACTTTGCTCTCTACAACGATTCTTCTGCAACTCAGTTTCCAACTTCTGCTCTCTGAAAGGATCTTTCTGCACCCCAGTCTCCAACCTCTGCTCTCTGCAATGATCCTTATGCACACCAGTGTCCAACAGCTGCTCTCTGCAACAGTCCTTCTGCATCCCAGTCTCCAACGTCTCCTCTCCTTAACACTCCTTGTGCACTCCAGTCTCCAACCTCTGTTCTCTCTAAGGTCCTTCTGCAACCCAGTTTCCAAACTCTGCTCTCTGTAACATTCCTTCTCCAACCCAGTCTCCAACCTCTGCTTTCTTCAACGGTCCTGCTGCAACCCAGTCTCCAACCTCTGCTTTCTGTATCAGTAATTCTGCACCTCAGTCTCCAAACTTTGCTCTCTGTAACATTCTTTCTGCACCTCAGTCTCCAACCTCTGCTCTCTGCGACACTTTTTCTGCACCCAAGTCTCCAAACTATGCTCTCTTGTACAGTTCTTCTGAATCCCAGTCTCCAACATCCGCACTCAGAAACAGTTCTTCTATAAACCATTCTCTAACCTCTGCTCTCTGTAACAGTTCGCCTATATTGCAGTCTCTAAACTCTGCTCTCTGTAACGGTCCTTTTACACCCCAGTCTCCAACCTCTGCTTTCTGTATCAGTCCTGCTGCACCCCAGTCTCCAAATTCTGCTCGCTGCAACAGGCCTAGTGCACCCAAGTCTCCAACACCTGCTCCCTGCAACCGTCCTTTCGCAGCCCAGTCTCCAACCTCTGCTATCTGCCACAGTCCTTCTGCACCTCAGTCTCCAACCTCTGCTCTCTGTCACAGTCCTTCTGCACCTCATTCTCAAACCTCTGCTCTTTGTAAGATCTTTCTGCAACCCAGTCTCCAAACTCTTCTCTCTCTAACAGTCCTTCTGCATGCCAGACTCCAAACTCCGCTCTCTAGAACAGGCCTTCTTCACCCCAATCTCTAACCTCTGCTCTCTGTAAGATTATTTCTTAACCCCAGTCTACAATGTCTACTCTCTGCAACAGTCCTTCTGCACTGAAGTCTCCAACATCTGCTCTCTGCAACAGTCCTTCTATAACCTACTCTTTAACTTCTGCTCTCTGCAACAGTCTTCTACCCTCCATTCTCCATACTCTGCTCACCCCAACAATCTTTCTACACCCCAGTCTCCAAACTCTGTTCTCTATAACAGTTCTAGTGCACCCCAGTCTGTAAACTTTGCTCTCTTTAAAAGTCCGTCTGTATCGCAGTCTGCATACTTTGTTCTTTTTAAGGGTCCTTATGCACGCCAGTAACCAAACTCTGCTTTCTGTATTCGTCGTTTTCCACCCCAGTCCTCACACTCTGCCCTCTGCAACAGTCCTTCTGCAACTCAGTCTGCAACCTCTGCTCTCTGCAACAGTCCTTCTATACCCCAGTCTCCATCCTCGCCTCTCTGGAACAGTCGTTTTGCACCCCAGACTCCAACATCTGCTCTCTGAAACAGTTCTTCTCTACCCCAGTATCCAAACTCTGCTCTCTGTAACAGTCCTTCTGTACCGGAGTCCAACCTCTGCACTCTGTAAGGGTCCTTCTGCAGCAGAGTCTTCAACTTCGGTTCTCTGTAACAATCCTTCTGCACCTCAGTTCCCAAACTCTGACCTCTGCAATGGTCCTTCTGCACCCCAGACTCTAACCTAAGCTGTCTGCAACCATTCTTTTGCACCATTGTCTCCAACCTCTGCTCTCTGCAAAAGTCTTTCTGAACCCCAGTCTCCAACATCTGCTCTCGGCAACAGTCCTGCAGCACCTCAGTCTGAAAACTCTGCTCTCTGCAATGATCCTTGTGCACCCCAGTCTCCAAACTCTGCTTTCTGTAACAGTCCTTCTGCAACTCAGTCTCCAACTTTTGTTCTCTGCAACAGTTCTTCTGCACCCCAGTGTTTAACATCTACTCTCTGAAACAGTCCTTCTACACCCCTGTCCAAATGCAGAAGAATGAGACCTGAACTATTGCTCACCTGCGAAAAATCAACTCAAAATGCATTAAAGACCCAGGCACTAAACCAGCAGTTATGCAGTTTCTAGAAAAGAACAAAGTCAATACTCCAACCTACAGTCAGAGGCAATGACTTTCTCATTAGGATGCCAAAGCTCAGGAGATAACACCAAAAGTTAGCTAACAGGATGGCATGAAATTAAGAAGGTTCTGCACAGCAAAAGAGACAATTAGAATATTAAAAGAGAACGTACAGAAAGGGAGAAAATCTTTATCAGGGGCTCTTCTAAAAGAGGATGAATATTCAGAATATTAATAAAGAACTCAAAAAGTTTAACAACAAACCCACAATTATTAAATAACCCAATTATCATATAATCCAATTACCAAATGGAAAACTAAATGAACTAAACAGACACGTCTTAGAAGAAAATATGTGAGTGGACAACAAATATATGAAAATACATGCAAGTCAAGACTACCCTGAGATTTCATCTCACTTCAGTGACAAAGGCAACCACCAAGAATACAAACAGAAGCCACTGTGACAAGGATAGAATTGGAGAGAAAGGAGCACTCTCACCCTGTTGGTGGACATGTAAATCAGAACAACCACCACGGAAATCGGGATGGAGGCTCCTCAGGAGTAGCCATGGACCACCCTGCGACCCAGCTCTACCTCTGCTTGGTATTTATCACAGCGGATCAAAATTATCATACTATAATGACACATACATGCCCATGAACCAGCCGAGGTGACATCAGTGGACGAATAAATAAAGAACATCTGGAATATGCACACTGGAATTTCATTCAGCCATAAAGAAGAACGAAATTATGTCATGCTGGAATATGGATGGATCTTCAGAATATTAAGGGAAATTAGCAACTCAGAAAGTTAAGGGTCGTTAGCTCTGTTAAAGCTAGAGGGGGGAAAAGGAAGGAAAGTTGGGAAGGGAGTCTCATCATGAAAGTTGAAGGAAGATCAGTAGAGTCAAGGCACCAGGTGAGGAGGTGAGGAAAAGGGAAATATTGGAATGATATTGGCCAAAGTTCACGGTTATTTTGTGTGCATGTTCAAATATGTGTCAGCATATCCCACCATTATGAACCACTACAATGCACCAATGAAGTGTGAAAAGAAGAGTTTCACATTACATGGGACAGGCACTATTCTAGAAGGGTGCCCATTTTTTGCCATCTATAAATACCACAATCATTTACAACTGTCAAAAATCTCTACAGATTTAAATGTTCTGATCACTGCTCCACCACATGGCCTCTTCTACGTCAGGGTCCCCTTATTCTCACTGAAGTCAGGGAGCCCGTTTCAACCATGCCATCTGTTAATGTCTTCCCAGGCTGCCGAAAAAAGCGGCTGCGGGTTTCACAAGGATCTGGTGCTACCTTCTGAACGCATGTCCACGAGGCCTTGGAGAAGGCTGGTGCTCCAGGCCCTTCTCCAGATCCAGCTGTGAGGCCAGGGAAGGGGTCACATAACATGCCATCCAACACCTTATTTATTTCTGATCACCATCCTCTCCATTATTCCAGGATCATATTGGTCATTGAACTTAAGCAAACACTGAGTCCAGATTTCAGTCCATCAACCAAAGAGAGTCTAATAGCCACTCCCCGTGGCTCAGGAAAATCCTTGGCCCTAACATTTCTGGTAATTACGTCCCTGTGACTGAATTCAAGATGATCCAGCAATATATCCTGACTTCTTTGATCTAGAAGACTCAAACAAATACTCTTATATATTCTTAAGGCTCCTATTAACAAAATACAGTAAAATATTTACCTTTTATTTTGGTGTGACCCTTATACTTTCCTGGGCTATATTTTATACTCTTACCTGAGGCGTTTAGGATCAGACCCCAATTAAGAGTCTGGTGACAATGTGGGATGATGGATGAGCATTTTAAAGACAATTGGGCTGGGGATGTGGCTCAAGCAGTAGTGCGCTTGCCTTGCACGCGTACGGCCCAGGTTCGATCCTCAGCACCACATACCAACAAAGATGTTGTGTCCGCCGAGAACTAGAAAATTAATATTAAAAATTCTCTCTCTCTCTCTCTCTCTCTCTCTCTCTCTCTCTCTCTCTCTCTCTCTCTCCTCTCCTCTCCTTTCCTCTCTCACTCTCTCTTAAAAAAAAAGACAACTGCCCAGGTAGAGTCACCACAGGGTCTTCAATTTAGGGAAAGCTATTCTCCTTGGGGGAGGAGGGGCTGCTTCTGACAGCAAAGAGTGTTAATGGAGATTTCAGTGTTCAATGCTCTGAGATATGTCTAATTCCACTGGTATTTTGCTAATCTAATTAATAGGGTCTCAATCATTCCCCCATTAATGTCCTAATTGACATAAGAGAGACCTGGAGAAATTGTGGATTTGTAATTTTCTTTGTACTTCTGCAATTTGGAGAAGCGGATGTTTTATTCTGATATTAACCTTTATCAGTTTCCAGAGAGAAAATATTTCTGATGATCTGAACCTGACTTGAAAGAGGAATATAATGCTTGAACCTATCATTTTCTTTCTGTAAGTCTCCCACTCCAGTCAGTAACAGCAGTCTGTAGTCATGTTGTAATGTTCATTCCCACCCTAGAAGTCGATGGTGTTATTCCAAAGCTCAGTTTTCCATAGACACTTGATTTCAGGCCACGATAACTTAAAGTCTCTGTTGGGTCATTGCACACCAGGAATTATCATGTCTCCATTCCCATGGGCTGTGACATCATCAACATATTCAATTCCCTCAGGTCAGACATCTAACCTACCTCCTTAGATCTGTTATCTAGAACCATCTCTGATGTAAACCACTATTGTGGTCAGTGCCACCGTTTTCAGGTAGAGATGAAGAATGACTCTTGATGTCTTAGGGTAGAGGAAGTTGACACAGAAAAAAGTTATAAAATGGAAGGGAGATCTGGAAGAAAAAAGGAAAAAAGGGCAGGTGACACCACCCCATATATGAAAACCCTAACTTCCCTGGAAAGAGATGCTCTACTGTGACCCACATTCAGGTACAGCTGTCTAGGAGCCTGCACACACAGTTCCTGGCACCCAGGAGATTAGCTCCTGCCTCTACAGGGCTGGTTTGCTGCTGCTGCTATGGGATCCAACAGAACCTGCTTTCTTTTTTTCCTTTCTTCCTCTCTGCCTAGTGTTTGGCTGATCTTGACAGAACCTCCTAAAATGGAGGCCTGCAGGCAGGGGAGTGTGGGAAATGAGGTTCTCGTACTTTCTGTCCCTCTGGTGTGGGGAGAACACAGAAGGACAGAGATGGTGCTGAACACGCACACAAGGTGTCCGACACACTTGAACCTGAAAGTGGGAAAAGGGTGTTTGTGAAAAGAGAGGAGAGAAAGGAGTCTCAGAGATTTTAAAAGCGGGAGTTGGAGTTTGAAGCTCCAGATACAGACTCTCTAACGAGGTGCCTACAAGTCCCTGGGAGGCATCTTTTTCAGATGACTGTATACTCCAGTTTGAAGATTGGTCTAGACTTTGATCATGCAAAGGGATGCACACCCTCCAGCAGGCTTCCTCAGGGCACTCTGGACATCGTTGCATCTCAGGCTGTGAATGACGGGGCTCAACAGGGGGCTCAACACACAGAAGAGCACAGAGACCAGGGTGTCCATATCCAGCCTTCTCTGGGCCTGTCATAGTGGAAGTTGGATGTTCCATAGAAGACCAACTCGACAGTGAGGGGGGACGCACAGGTGGAGAAGGCCTTCCTCCTGCCCTGGGCAGAGGGAATCCCCAGGATGGCCGCCATGATGAGTGCGTAGGAGCCTGCAGTTAAGAGCCAGGGGCTCAGGCCCATGGTGGCACTGACAATGTGGAGGGCAGACTCGTTGACAGGGGTGTCTGAGCAGGAGAGCTTCAGAAGCAATGGGGTGTCACAGAGAAAGTGGCTGAACTGGTGGGGCCCACACAGAGTGAGTGTGATGGCCAGCACCGTGTGTGTGACCAAATTCACCAGTCCACACAGCCAGGACCCAGTCACCAGGCCAACACAGACCTTCACACTCATGATGACTGGGTACTGAGGAGGATGGCAGGTGGCCACACAGAACACATACTGGCCACACAGCCAGTAAAAAGCCTTTTGTGCCAGCACTTGTCACCAAGAAAAAGATCTGGGAAAGGCAGCCCTTATTAGAAATGGCCTTCTTCTCCCAGAAGAAGTTCACCAGCAGTACTGGTAGGGTGGTAGATGTGTAGCAGACGTCCAAGAAGCTCAAATTGCTGAGGAAAAAGTACATTGGAGTGTGGAGAGCAGGACTGACCCTGGTAGCCACTATTATTAGCATGTTCCCCAGGAGAGTGGTCAGGTAAATGACCAGAAAGAGCAGAAAGAAGCAGCCCTGTAGGTTGGAGTGGTTGGAAAATCCCAAGAAAATGAATTCAATTACAAATGATTGATTGCTCATTTCCAATGGTATCATAGCTACAAAACATAAAAAAAGAGACCATGACGAGAATGGACTGAGAGCACCCCAATCAGGCTTGTTAATCTGCAGCAACATGGCAAATAATATTGTATACAGAGATGCCTGGACTCTGGAAAGAGACGTATAGGAGTGACTTTAGAGAGAGCATAACTTCTCACAGACTTTTGCATGGGTGTTCTTTTGTAAGAATAAATGGAGACTTGGTGAAAATGCACAACCAGCTATCAACCCCTGTGTCTCATTGAATCTGCAGTATCTCACTCCTAACACTGTGCTTCACTGTGATGAATTCTTTTTTGTATGTCTGTTATTTCAAGTAATAAGGTTTCATTGTGGAAAAATGAAGAAAATGCAGAAAGTTATTCAGAAGAATACAACAGGTCATAAAATCAAAGTTCTCTTTGCATTCATCCCATTCTACCTCTATCTATCTTTAAAATATTCAAAGAAAAATTTCCCAATATTGTTGTACTCTATTTAGTTGTTTACCTTGTAATCTTAATTTCCTAACATGAAATTAAGTTAATATCTCCCTTTTTATTGAACATAGAAACCTTCCATTCCGTTTACTATCATAAATATTGGAATAGAAGCTTTCATACATATGTATCTGTGATCATCTCTGATTATTTCTTTTATTTATTTATTTATTTTTATTGTTGGTCTTTCAAAACATTACATCTTTCTTAATATATCATGTTTCACAATTTGATTTAGAATGGTTATGAACTTCCATTATTACCCCGTATACAGATTGCTGAATCACATTGGTTACTTCAGTTACATTTCCATTGATTTACACAATGCAATTCTAGTGTCTGATGAATTCTGCTCTCTAACCTATCATCTACTATTCCCCCACCCCTCCCCTCTCCTCCCCTCTTCTCTCTCGACCACCTCTACTGTAAAACATTTATTCCACTTGTGTACTTCTTTCTTACCCCTTACTTCCTCTTTTTTTTGAAGGCGTGTGTGTGTGTGTGTGTGTGTGTGTGTGTGTGTGTGTGTGTATTTTAGCTTCTCTAGCCTAATTTTGTTCCTTCAGCTTTATCCACAAATTTTTCTTTCAGCCTCCTTTGGAAATTGTGAGAACTGAGATGAAATTCCCTTGCTGTAGAAATAAATGTTGTTTTAGTGTTATTCTAATTTTATGAGATTCTATTACACACAGTAACTTATAACTTGAATGTTGAGTTCAATTATGAGCCCTCTTCTGGCATGCAGTGGTCAATTCTGGCATGGTCTGCCACTGTAAATTATATTTTATGTTTTAGGTGCTCTAGTATGTCAATATGAGTGAAAGTGATACGTGGGTATGCTTACTAAATCAAGCTCAGAATTGATGTGCTGCTTTGCAAAATACAATCATTTCTAATGTATAAAATAGTTACCTTGCCTTGATACATATACATTTGTAGTTTCAATTGTGACTTTTCATTCTTTGAGTAAAAGTTTCCATTTTTCATTTAAGGATGAAATATATTCACTTCTTGAATATGTACAGCTTACTCTTGAATATTAGGATTTAAATAAAATTTAAAAATATATTATTATGAAACTACTATTATGAAAACTTATGAAGTCTACTGCCATTTCTCTTATTTAGTATACATATATAGTTTTTCATTCTAAGAGGCTTTTCAGTAAACTTTTCAATTTGCTACTTGTCATGTGGACATTGCCAATTCCACCAAACTCAACTTGTGTTCTAAGTATTTTTGTTTAAAATATATAGAATATAAGCTACCTCTGTTTAAATTCTGAACATTCTTTTAGTTGCAGATTTGAAATCAACATGAAGTATATCATGCACTTAACAAAACTGATGATGTATGCCATTTGGATTTTTGAATGTGTTTTTATTTATTTATTTTATTGTTGGTCGTTCAAAACCTTACACAGTTCTTAATACATCATATTTCACAGTTTGATTCAAGCGAGTTATGAACTCCCAAATTTACCCCGTATACAGATTGCTGTATTACATCAGTTACCCTTCCATTGATTGACATATTGCCTTTCTAGTGTCTGATGTATTCTTCTGTCAGTCCTAATCTCTACTATCCTTCCTCCCCTCCCCACCCCTCCCTTTTTCTCTCTCTACCCCTTCTACTGTAAATCATTTCTTCCATTTGTATTATCTTGTCTTACTCCTCCATTACATAGTTCTTGATATATCATATTTCACATTTTTATTCCAGTGGGTTATGCACTTCCATTTTACCCCGTATACAGCTTGCAGAATCACCTCAGTTACACTTCCATTGATTTACATCCTCTTGTATGTAATTTTATAAAACCCTGAGGATCACCTTCCCTTTCCCTACAGATTCCCTTCTCTCTCCCTTTCCCTCCCCCCTCTCATCCCTATTTAATGTTAATCTTCTTCTCCTGCTCTTCGTCCCTACTCTGTCCTTAGTTACTCCCCTTATATCAAAGAAGTCATTTGGCATTTATTTTTTAAGGATTGGCTAGCTTCACTTAGCATAATATGCTCTAATGCCATCCATTTCCCTCCAAATTCTATGATTTTGTCATTTCTTAATGCAGAGTAATACTCCATTGTGTATAAATGCCACATTTTTTATTCATTCATCTATTGAAGGGCATCTAGGTTGGTTCCACAATCTTGCTATCGTGAATTGTGCTGCTATGAACATCGATGCAGCAGTGTCCCTGTAGCATGCTCTTTTTAAGTCTTTAGGGAATAGACCAAAAAGGGGAATAGCTGGGTCAAATGGTGGTTCCATTCCCAACTTTCCAAGAAATCTTCATACTGCTTTCCAAATTGGCTGCACCATTTTGCAGTCCCACCAACAACGAACAAGTGTACCCTTTTCCCCACATCCTCTCCAGCACTTGTTGTTGTTGGACTTCATGATGGCTGCCAATCTTACTGGAGTGAGATGGTATCTTAGGGTAGTTTTGATTTGCATTTCTCTGACCGCTAGCGATGGTGAGCATTTTTTCATGTATTTGTTGATTGATTGTATGTCCTCCTCTGAGAAGTGTCTGTTCAGGTCCTTGGCCAAATTTTTTGATTGGGTTATTTGTTGTCTTATTGTCTAATTTTTTGAGTTCTTTGTATACTCTGGATATTAGGGCTCTATCTGAAGTGTGTGGAGTAAAGATTTGTTCCCAGGATGTAGGCTCCCTGTTTATCTCTCTTATTGTTTCTTTTGCTGAGAAAAAACTTTTTAGTTTGAGTAAGTCCCATTTGTTGATTCTAGCTGTTAAATCTTGCGCTATGGGTGTCCTATTGAGGAATTTGGAGCCCGACCCCACAGTATGTAGATCATAGCCAACTTTTTCTTCTATCAGACGCCGTGTCTCTGATTTAATATCAAGCTCATTGATCCATTTTGAGTTAACTTTTGTGCATGGTGAGAGAAAGGAATTCAGGTTCATTTTGATGCAAATAGATTTCCAATTTTCTCAGCACCATTTGTTGAAGATGCTATCCTTCCTCCATTGCATGCTTTTAGCCACTTTATCAAATATAAGATAGTTGTAGTATTTTGGATTGGTTACTGTGTCCTCTATTCTGTACAATTGGTCCACCTGTCTGTTCTGGTACCATTACTACGCTGTTTTTGTTACTATTGCTCTGTAGTATAATTTGAGGTATGGTATCGCTATATCGCCTGATTCACACTTCCTGCTTAGCATTGTTTTTGCTATTCTGGGTCTTTTATTATTTTATATGAATTTCATGATTCTTTTATCTATTTCTACAAGAAATGCTGTTGGGATTTTGATTGGCATTGCATTGAACATATAGAGAACTTTTGGTAGTATCGCCATTTTGATGATGTTGGTTCTGCCTATCTATGAACAGGGTATATTTTTCCATCTTCTAAGGTCTTCATCTATATCTTTCTTTAGGGTTCTGTAGTTTTCATTGTATAAATCTTTCACCTCTTTTGTTAGGTTGATTCCCAAGTATTTTATTTTTTGGTTGGATATTGTGAATGGAGTAGTTGTCCTCATTTCCGTATCAGAGGATTTGTCACTGATATACAGGAATGCATTTGATTTATGCGTGTTGATTTTATACCCTGACAATTTGCTGAATTCATTTATTAGCTCTAATAGTTTCTTTGTAGACCCTTTTGGGTCTGTTAGGTATATAATCATGTCATCAGCAAATAGTGATAATTTAAGTTCTTCTTTTCCTATTTTTATGCCTTTAATTTCTTTCGTCTGTCTAATTGCTCTGGCCAGTGTTTCGAGAACTATGTTGAACAGAAGTGGTGAGAGAGGGCATCCCTGTCTTGTTCCAGATCTTAGAGGGAATGCCTTCAATTTCTCTCCATTCAGAATGATGCTGGCCTGTGGCTTATCATAGATTGCTTTTACAATGTTGAGGTATGATCCTGTTATCCCGAATTTTTCTAGAGTTTTGAACATAAAGGGATTCTGTACTTTGTTGAATGCTTTTTCTGCATCTATTGAGATGATCATGTGGTTCTTATTTTTAAGTCTATTGATGTGGTGAATAACATTTATTGATTTCCGTATATTGAACCAGCCTTGCATCCCAGGGATGAATCCTACTTGATCATGGTGTATATTTTTTTTGATATGTTTTTGAATCCGGTTCTCCAGAATTTTATTGAGGATTTATGCATCTAGGTTCATTAGAAATATTGGTCTGTAGTTTTCTTTCTTTGAGGTGTCTTTGTCTGGTTTAGGGATTAGTGTTATGTTGGCCTCGTAGAATGTATTTGGAAGTTCTCCCTTTTTTTCTATTTCCTGAAATAGCTTGAAAAGTATTGGTGTTAGTTCCTCTTTAAAGGTTTTGTAAAACTCTGCTGTATACCCATCCGGTTCTGGGCTTTTCTTAGTTGGTAGTCTTTTGATGGTTTATTTTATTTTCTCTATTGTTATTGGTCTGTTTAGGTTGTCTGTATCCTCCTGACTCAATCTGGGCATATCATATGACTTAAGAAATTTATCTGTACCTTCACTATCTTCTATTTTATTGGAGTATAAGGATTCAAAATAATTTCTGATTATCTTCTGTATTTCTGAAGTGTCTGTTGTGATATTGCCTTTTTCATCCCGTATGTTAGTAATCCGGGTTCTCTCTCTTCTTCTCTTTGTTAGCATGGCTAAGGGTCTGTCAATCTTATTTATTTTTTCAAAGAACCAACTTTTAGTTTTGTCTATTTTTTCAATTGTTTCTTTTGTTTTGATTTCATTAATTTCAGCTCTGATTTTAATTATTTCTTGCCTTATACTCCTATTGCTGTTGTTTTGCTCTTCTTTTTCTAGGATTTTGAGATGAAGTATGAGATCATTTATTTGTTGTTTTTTTCTTTTTTTAAGGAATGAACTCCAAGAAATAAATTTTCCTCTTAGAACTGCTTTCAATGTGTCCCATAGATTCCGATATGTTGTGTCTTTGTTTTCGTTTAACTCTAGAAATTTTTCAATTTCCTCCTTAATGTCTTCTAAAACCCATTGATCATTCAGTAGCCTATTGTTCATTCTTCAAGTGATGCCTGATTTTTCCTTCCTTCTTTTATCATTGATTTTCAGTTTCATTCCATTAGGATCAGACAAGATGCATGGTATTATCTCTACTCCTTTATATTGTCTAAGAGTTGCCCGGTGACATAATATATGATCTATTTTTGTGAGGGATCCTTGTGTTGCTGAGAAAAAAGTGTAACTACTTGATGTTGGATGGTATATTCTATATATGTCAATTAAGTCTAGGTTGTTAATTGTGTTGTTGAGTTCTATAGTTTCCTTGTTTAACTTTTGTTTGGAAGATCTGTCTAGTGGTGAGAGAGGTGTGTTGAAGTCTCCCATGATTATTCTATGGTGGTCTATTAGACTCTTGAACTTGAGAAGTGTTTGCTTGATGAACATAGCTGCACCATTATTTGGGACATATATATTTATGATTGTTATGTCTTGTTGGTGTATGGTTCCCTTGAGCAGTATGTAGTGTCCCTCTTTATCCCTTTTGATTATCTTTGGCTTGAAATCTATTTTATTAGATATGAGTATGGATACTCCTGCTTGTTTCCGCAGTCCATATGAGTGGTATGATTTTTTCCAACCTTTCACCTTCAGTCTATGTATATCTTTTCCTATCAAATGTGTCTCCTGCAGGCAGCATATTGTTGGGTCTTGTTTTGTGATCCATTCAACTAGCCTGTGTCTCTCAATTGGTGAGTTTAAGCCATTAACATTTAGGGTTATTATTGAGATATGGTTTGTTCTTCCAGCCATATTTGTTTATTGATGATACTAAACCTGGTTTGTTTTCCTCTTTGATTACTTTCCCCCATTTACTGTCCTACTTCCCAATGTTGGTTTTCAATGTTATTTTCCACTTCCTCTTCCTCTAATGTTTTGCCAAGGATTTTTTGAAGAGAAGGTTTTCTAGCTATGAATTCTTTTAACTTTTGTTTATCGTGGAAGGTTTTAATTTCATCTTCCATCCTGAAGCTTAATTTCGCCGGGTACACGATTCTTGATTGGAACCCATTTTCTTCAGTGTTTGAAATATGTTATTCCAGGATCTCCTAGCTTTCAGCGTCTGTGTTGAGAGATCTGCTGTTATCCTGATTGGTTTACCCCTAAATGTAATCTGCTTCCTTTCTCTTGTAGCTTTTAAAATTCTTTCCTTATTCTGTATGTTGGACATCTTCATTATAATATGTCTAGGTGTGGATCTCTTTTTTTTTTAAATATTTTTTAGCTGTCAATGGACCTTTTATTTATTTATCCACTCATATGTGGTGCTGAGAATCAAACCCAGTGCCTCACACTTGCTAGGCAAGTGCTCTACCACTAAGCCACAATTCCAGCCCATGGTGTGGATCTCTTATGGTTTTGCACATTCGGCGTCCTGTAGGCTTCTAGGATTTGGGATTCTGTCTCAGTCCTCAAGTCTGGGAAGTTTTCTCGTATTATTTCATTGAATAGATTATTTATTCCTTTGGTTTGGATCTCTGTGCCTTCCTGTATCCCAATGACCCTTAAATTTGGTCTTTTGATATTGTCCCATAATTCTTGGATGTTCTGCTCATGGTTTCTTAGCAGTCTTGCTGAGCTGTCTATGTTCTTTTCCAGTTTAAATACTTTGTCTTCATTGTCTGATGTTCTATCTTCTAAGTGATCTACCCTGCTTGTAGTATTCTCAATTGAGTTTTTAAGTTGGTTTATTGCTTCCTGCATTTCTAGGATTACTATTTGTTTGTTTTTTATTACCTCTATCTCCCTGTGAAATTGATCTTTTACTTCCTGGATTTGTTTGTCAATGTGATATTTCATTGTCTGATTTTGCTGTCTCATGTCTTCCTTGAGACTCCAGATCATCTGAAGCATATATATCCTGAACTCTTTCTCTGATATTCCCTCTGTTGCAGCTATTGCCTCTTCTAAAGTTGAGTTGACCTGCATTGCTTGTGGTCCTTTCTTTCCTTGTCTTTTCATACTGCCGCGTGGTTAAGAGCCGGGTGGGTGGGGCAGCCGTTCGCAGAGCAAGAGATGGACCTCCAGTGAGAGCCTGGATGGTGGAGGGCACCTGCCGGGTGGGCAGGGCGGGCCGCGCAGCTCTGGGTCCCAGCCGCTAGCCAAAGCGGGTGCTGGCTGTGGGACTAAACTCTTGCACCTGCTGTGGAGCCGCCTGTGGAACCGGGTAACTGTGGCCGCGTGGTTAAGAGCCAGGCGTGTGGAGCAGCAGCTCACTGAGGGAGAGATGGGCCTCCTGTGGTATCCCAGATGGTGAAGGATACCTGCCGGTTTGGGCGCGCAGATCGAGGTGCCAGCCACTTGCAGAAGCTGGTGCTGGCTGCAGAACTAAACTCCTGCACCCGCCATGGAGCTGCCTGTAGAGCCAGGAAGCTGCGGCCACGTGGTCAAGAGCCAGGCAGGTGGGTGGAGCAGCCTCTAGCTGAGCGAGAGATGGGCCTCCCGTGCGAGCCTGAATTGTAAAGAATGCCTGCCGGTTCGGGCAGAGCGACCAGCCGCCGGGTGCCGGCTGCTTGCGTTAGGGGGTGCTGGCTGGGGGATTAAACACCTGCACCCGCCGTGGAGCCACCTGTGGAGCCAGGAAGCTGCGGCCGCATGGTCAAGAGCCAGGCAGGTGGGTGGGGCAGCCTTTCACTGAGCGAGATGGGCCTCCTGTGCGAGCCCGGATGGTGAAGGGCGCCTGCCGGTTCAGGCGGGGTGGGCCGGCCGCCGGTGCTGGCCGCTTGCCTTAGGGGGTGCTGGCTGGGGGACTAAACACCTGCACCCGTCGTGGAGCTGCCTGTGTAGGCCGTGTGGTCTAGAGCCAGGCAGGTGGGTGGGGCAGCTGCACGCTGAGCCAGAGATAGGCTTCCCGTGAGAGCCGCTTGCAGGAGCGGCTGATGGCTGCAGTACTGTACCTCTGTGCCCACGTGGCCAGCCAAGATCCACTTCTCTGGGACAAACTGTCACTTCCAATAAACCTACCAGTTCTCAGGCTGCTCTCCTCTTAAGGGAATTTTGTTAGAAGTTCCTCCGTAGGTAGGCTGCGGCTGTTGCAGTGGGTCGTTCTGGTCCCGTTAAAATGGAGACATTGGAATCCCTGCTTCCTTGCCGGCTGCCATGATGGATCCCCCCCTCCGATTATTTCTTAAAAGTAAAATTATAAGTCACCTGCTTTTAAATACATTGATCTATTTTTTCAGTAGAAACTTTTATTTTTTAAGTCTTATAAGATACAAGAAATTTTGACAAATGATATATACTTAGGTATTTTTCTTCTTTTGTATTATAAGATTTACCTCACCAAACATTACATTTCCTGAAAAAAAAAAATGATTGATACAATTACTTGTTTTCTATCATGTTATCCATGCTAATCCGTGATCCATTGTTTTGAACTAAAATTTCTGTTTCTTGTTCAATCTTAAATGAAAAATATTATAATAAAACAGTAGGCTCTTGGTCCAGATAGATGTGGATTGAAATCCATCTGTTGTTTACTAGATGTTATTTGTAAAAAAGTCAGCTCATCTCTATTCATCAGTTTGTTCCTTGCTTAGGATATTAATGATGTCTATTTCACAGCTACTGAAAAAAGTTTTGAGATAATATAAGCTATGTGTCTGGCACATTACATTTACTCAATGCCTTTTATCAAGTTAGAAAATGTCTATCCATTTTTTACTAGTATTTTTTTTTTTGGTGTATGTGTGCTGGGTTTTGAATTCAGAGCCTTATGCATACTAAGCATGCACTCTACCACTGGACTATGCCCCTAGTTTCATTTAGTTATAGTTTTTATCATAAATAGATATTGAATTTTCTTATCTTCTCTGCATCTATTGAAATGATACATATTTTTTCTTATTTAGTCTGTTACTATGGAAATTCGATTGATTGAATTTTTGAATATTGAACCAGCCTTGCATTCTGGGATTGATCTCAATTGACTGTAATGTTATCCTTATTCTATATGGCTGAGTTCAGTTTGTTAACATTGTTCCCTGCTTGCTTTTGGGAATTCTATTTTCGCTGTTCTCCAGAGATAATCTATTTCTTGAAGAATTCTCAGCTGTATTCTACTGTTATTTTCAGTCAATGCATGTTAGTGGAATAGTGGGAAACATAGAAGGGATTTCTGATGTTTCCAGGAAGCCCTGCCTTAGGTACTGTAAACTCAGTCACAGGGATATGGCCTTAACAGTGACCCACTTTCTAGCAATATGGCTGAGCCTAGTTCTTATTCCTCCCGACGTTAGACATTTCGGCCTGTTCCTTTCCATAGCTGCAAAGGTTTTTCGTTGAGTGTCCTAATGTAACAGTTTCTGTTACTCTTGCCCCTGAAGATTACAGCTTTGGTTCTATGCAAAAAATCAGGAAATGGGTCTGGGAGGAGTTTTGGCTGCTGTTGCTTCTCTTTGTCCCTCCACCTATCCAAGCAATGATACCGTTAAAGACACT
>NW_027522618.1:0-45213 GCF_052094955.1 Ictidomys tridecemlineatus
CGGTTTGTGCTAGCTCTTTGGAACTTGACACAATAAAGCACTTTCAAGTTCTATCTCTATGGTTTTTTTGCTGTTTATGTAGCCCTAAGCAGAGACTGGCGAAAATCACTTTCATGGAAAGGGGTTGCCAAGCTTCCAAAAAACTACGAGTTGCCTGAAATCACAGCCAGCATTTTTTCACCCTATCTTGATGATTCTTTCAGGTAATGATCAGTACACCAAAACCAGTTGGCTCACCAAATTTCGTTCTTCTAGGTTAAACCGTTCGTTTGCAGTAACCGTTTTCATTTTTAGGTTTCACTCTGTTTTCTCCTATAGGAATACATGTATTTGAAACTCTAAATCAAACACGGTTTGTGCTAGCTCTTTGAAACTTGACACAATAACGCAGTTTCAAGTTCTATCTCCATGGTTTGTTTGCTGTTGGTGTAGCCCTAAGCAGAGAGTGGCGAAAATCACTTTAATGGAAAGGGGTTTCCAAGCTTCCAAAAAACTACGAGTTGCCTGAAATCTCAGCAAACATTTTTTCACCCAATCTTGATGATACTTTCAAGTAATGATCAGTACACCAAAACCACTTGGCTCACCAAATTTCGTTCTTCTTGGTTAAACCGTTCGTTTGCAGTAACCGTTTTCATTTTTAGGTTTCACTCTGTTTTCTACTATAAAGATACATGTATTTGGAACCCTAAATCAAACACGGTTTGTGCTAGCTCTTTGAAACTTGACACAATAAAGCAGTTTCAAGTTCTATCACTATGGTTTGTTTGCTGTTGATGTAGCCCTAAGCAGAGACTGGCAGAAATCAGTTTCATTTAAAGGGGTTGCCAAGCTTCATAAAACTACGAGTTGCCTGAAATCTCAGCAAACATTTTTTCACCCAATATTGATGAATCTTTCAGGTAATGATCAGTACACCAAAACCACTTGGCTGACCAAAATTCGTTCTTCTAGTTTAAACCGTTCGTTTGCAGTAACCGTTTTCATTTATAGGTTTCACTCTGTTTTCTCCTATAGGGATACATGTATTTGGAACTCTAAATCAAACACGGTTTGTGCTAGCTCTTTGAAACTTGACACAATAAAGCAGTTTCAAGTTCTATCTCTATGGTTTGTTTGCTGTTGATGTAGCCCTAAGCAGAGACTGGCTAGAATCACTTTCATTGAAAGGGGTTGCCAAGCTTCAAAAAACTACAAGTTGCCTGAAATCTCAGCCAACATTTTTTCAGCCAATCTTGATGATTCTTTCAGGTAATGATCAGTACACCAAAACCACTTGGCTCACCAAATTTCGTTCTTCTAGTTTAAACCGTTCGTTTGCAGTAACCGTTTTCATTTTTAGGTTTCACTCTGTTTTCTCCTATAGGGATACATGTGTTTGGAACTCTAAATAAAACACGGTTTGTGCTAGCTCTTTGAAACTTGACACAATAAAGCAGTTTCAAGTTCTCTCTCTATGGTGTGTTTTCTGTTGATGTAGACCTAAGCAGAGACTGGCGAAAATCACTTTCATGGAAAGGGGTTGCCAAGCTTCCAAAAAACAACGAGTTGCCTGAAATCTCAGCAAACATTTTTTACCCAAACTTGATGATTCTTTCAGGTAATGATCAGTACACCAAAACCACTTGGCTCACCAAGTTTCGTTCTTCAAGGTAAAACCGTGCGTTTGCCGTAACCGTTTTCATTTTTAGGTTTCACACTGTTTTCTCCTGTAGGGATACATGTATTTGGAACTCTAAATCAAACACGGTTTGTGCTGGCTCTTTGAAACTTGACACAATAAAGCAGTTTCAAGTTCTATCTCCATGGTTTGTTTGCTGTTGGTGTAGCCCTAAGCAGAGACTGGCGAAAATCAGTTTCATGGAAAGGGGTTGCCAAGATTCAGAAAACTACGAGTTGCCTGAAATCTCAGCCAACATTTTTTCACCCAATCTTGATGACTCTTTCAGGTAATGATCAGTACACCAAATACACTTGGCTCACCAAATTTCGTTTTTCTACGTTAAACCGTTCGTTTGCAGTAACCGTTTTCATTTTTAGGTTTCACTCTGTTTTCTCCTATAGGGATACATGTATTTGGAACTGTAAATCAAACACGGTTTGTGCTAGCTCTTTGAAACTTGACACAATAAAGCAGTTTCAAGTTCTATCTCTATGGTTTTTGCTGTTGATGTAGCCCTAAGCAGAGACTGGTGAAAATCACTTTCATGGAAAGGGGTTGCCAAGCTTCCAAAAAAAATACGAGTTTCCTGAAATCTCAGCCAACATTTTTTCACCCAATCTTGATGATTCTTTCAGGTAATGATGAGTACACCAAAATCACTTGGCTTAACAAATTTCGTTCTTCTAGGTTAAACCGTTCGTTGCAGTAGCCGTTTTCATTTTTAGGTTTAACTCTGTTTTCTCCTATAGGGATACATGTATTTGGAACTCTATATCAAACACGGTTTGTGCTAGCTCTTTGAAACTTTACACAATAAAGCAGTTTCAAGTTCTATCTCTATGGCTTGTTTGCTGTTGATGTAGCCCTAAGCAGAGAGTGGCGAAAATAACTTTTATGGAAAGGGGTTGCCAAGCTTCAAAAAACTACAAGTTGCCTGAAATCTCAGCCAACATTTTTTCACCCAATCTTGATGATTCTTTCAGGTAATGATCAGTACACCAAAACCACTTGGCTCACCAAATTTCGTTCTTCTAGGTTAAACCGTTCGTTTGAAGTAACCATTTTCATTTTTATGTTTCACTCTGTTTTCTCCTATAGTGATACATGTATTTGGAACTCTAAATGAAACACGGTTTGTGCTAGATCTTTGAAACTTGACACAATAAAGCAGTTTCAAGTTCTATCTCTATGGATTGTTTGCTGTTGATGTAGCCCTAAGCAGAGACTGGCGAAAAATCACTTTCATGGAAAGGGCCTGCCAAGCTTCCAAAAAACTACGAGTTGCCTGAAATCTCAGCCAACATTTTTTCAACCAATCTTGATGATTCTTTCAGGGAATGATCAGTACACAAAACCACTTGGCTCACCAAATTTCGTTCTTCTAGGTTAAACCGTTCGTTTGCAGTAACCGTTTTCATTTTTAGGGTTCACTCTGTTTTCTCCTGTAGGGATACATGTATTTGGAACTCTAAATCAAACACGGTTTGTGCTAGCTCTTTGAAATTTGACACAATAAAGCAGTTTCAAGTTCTATCTCTATGGTTTGTTTGCTGTTGACATTGCCCTAAGCAGAGACTGGCGAAAATCACTTTCATGGAAAGGGGTTGCCAAGCTTTCAAAAAACTACGAGTTGCCTGAAATCTCAGCCAACATTTTTTCACCCAATCTTGATGATTCTTTCAGGTAATGATCAGTACACCAAAACCACTTGGCTCACCAAATTTCGTTCTTCTATTTTAAACATTTCGTTTGCAGTAACCGTTTTCATTTTTAGGTTTTACTCTGTTTTCTTCTATAGGGATACATGTATTTGGAACTCTAAATCAAACACGGTTTGGGTTAGCTCTTTGAAACTTGACACAATAAAGCAGTTTCAAGTTCTTTCTCTATGGTTTGTTTGCTGTTGATGTAGCCCTAAGCAGAGACTGGCGAAAATCACTTTCATAGAAAGGGGTTGCCAAGATTCTAAAAAACTGCGAGTTGCCTGAAATCTCAGCCAACATTTTTTCACCCAATCTTGATGATTCTTTCAGGTAATGATCAGTATAACAAAACCACTTGGCTCCCCAAATTTCTTTCTTCTAGGTTAAACCGTTCGTTTGCAGTAACCGTTTTAATTTTTAGGTTTCACTCTGTTTTCTCCTATAGGGATACATGTATTTGGAACTCTAAATCAAACACGGTTTGTGCTGGCTCTTTGAAACTTGACACAATAAAGCAGTTTCAAGTTCTATCTCTATGGTTTGTTTGCTGTTGATATAGCCCTAAGCAGAGACTGGCGAAAATCACTTTCATGGAAAGGGGTTGCCAAGCTTCCTAAGAACTACGAGTTGCCTGAAATCTCAGCCAACATTTTTTCACCCAATCTTGATGATTCTTTCAGGTAATGATCAGTACACCATAACCACTTGGCTCACCAAATTTCTTTTTTCTAGGTTAAACCGTTCGTTTGCAGTAACCGTTTTCATTTTTAGGTTTCACTCTGTTTTCTCCTGTAGGGATACATGTATTTGGAACTCTAAATCAAAGACGGTTTATGCTAGCTCTTTGAAACTTGACACAATAAAGCAGTTTCAAGTTCTATCTCTATGGTTTGTTTGCTGTTGATGTAGCCCTAAGCAGAGACTGGCGAAAATCACTTTCATGGAAATTGGTTGCCAAGCTTCCAAAAAACTACGAGTTGCCTGAAATCTCAGCCAACATTTTTTCACCCAATCTTGATGATTCTTTCAGGTAATGATCAGTACACCAAAACCACTTGGCTCACCAAATTTCGTTCTTCTAGGTTAAACCGTTCGTTTGCAGTAACCGTTTTCATTTTTACCTTTCACTCTGTTTTCTTCTATAGGGATACATGTATTTGGAACTCTAAATCACACACGGTTTGTGCTAGCTCTTTGAAACTTGACACAAAAAACCACTGTCAAGTTCTATCTTTATGGTTTGTTTTCTGTTGATGTAGCCCTAAGCAGAGACTGGCGAAAATCACTTTCATGGAAAGGCGTTGCCAAGCTTCCAAAAAACTACGAGTTTCCTGAAATCTCAGCCAACATTTTTTCACCCAATCTTGATGATTTTTTCAGGTAATGATCAGTACACCAAAACCACTTGGCTCACCAAATTTCGTTCTTCTAGGTTAAACCGTTCGTTTGCAGTAACCGTTTACATTTTTAGGTTTCACTCTGTTTTCTCCTATAGGGATACATGTATTTGGAACACTAAATCAAACAGGGTTTGTGCTAGCTCTTTGAAACTTGACACAATAAAGCAGTTTCAAGTTCTATCTCTATGGTTTGTTTGCTGTTGATGTAGCCCTAAGCAGAGACTGGCGAAAATCACTTTCATGGAAAGGGGTTGCCAAGCTTCCAAAAAACTACGAGATTCCTGAAATCTCAGCCAATATTTTTTCACCCAATCTTGATGATTCTTTCAGGTAATGATCAGTACACCAAAACCACTTGGCTCACCCAATTTCGTTCTTCTAGGTTAAACCGTTCGTTTGCAGTAACCGTTTTCATTTTTAGGTTTCACTCTGTATTCTCCTATAGAAATACATGTATTTGGAACTCTAAATCAAACACGGTTTGTGCTAGATCTTTGAAACGTGACACAATAAAGCAGTTTCAAGTTGTATCTCTACGGTTTGCTTGCTGTTGATGTAGCCCTAAGTAGAGACTGGCGAAAATCACTTTCATGGAAAGGGGTTGCCAAGCTTCCAAAAAACTACGAGTTGCATGAAACCACAGCAAGCATTTTTTCACCCAATTTTGATGATTCTTTCAGGTAATGATCAGTACACCAAAACCACTAGGCTCACCAAGTTTCGTTCTTCTAGGTTAAACCGTTCGTTTACAGTAACCGTTTTCATTTTTAGGTTTCACTCTGTTTTCTCCTATAGGGATACATGTATTTGGAACTCTAAATCAAACACGGTTTGTCCTAGCTCTTTGAAACTTGACACAATAAAGCAATTTCAAGTTCTATCTCTATGTTTTTTTGCTGTTGATGTAGACCTAAGCAGAGAGTGGCGAAAATCACTTTCATGGAAAGGGCTTGGCAAGCTTCCAAAAAACTACGAGTTGCCTGAAATCTCAGCCAACATTTTTTCACCCAATCTTGATGATTCTTTGAGGGAATAATCAGTACACCAAAACCACTTGGCTCACCAAGTTTCGTTCTTCTAGGTTAAACCGTTCGTTGGCAGTAACCATTTTAATTTTTAGGTTTCACTCTGTTTTCTCCTATAGGGATACATGTATTTGGAACTCTAAATCAACCACGGTTTGTGCTAGCTCTTTGAAACTTGACACAATAAAGCAGTTTCAAGTTCTATCTCTATAATTTGTTTGCTGTTGATGTAGCCCTAAGCAGGGACTGGCGAAAATCCCTTTCATGGAAAGGCGTTGCCAAGCTTCGAAAAAACTACGAGTTGTCTGAAATCTCAGCCAACATTTTTTCACCCAATCTTGATGATTCTTTCAGGTAATGATCAGTACACCAAAACCACTTGGCTCACCAAATTTCGTTCTTCTAGGTTCAACTGTTCGTTTGTAGTAACCGTTTTCATTTTTAGGTTTCACTCTGTTTTCTCCTATAGGGATACATGTATTTGGAACTCTAAATCAAACACGGTTTGTGCTAGCTCTTTGAAACTTGACACAATAAAGCAGTTTCAAGTTCTATCTTTATTGTTTGTATCCTGTTGATGTAGCCCTACGCAGAGACTGGCGAAAATCACTTTCATATAAAAGCGGTTGCCAAGATTCCAAAACACTACGAGTTTCCTGAAATCTCAGCAAACATTTTTACACCCAATCTTGATGATTCTTTCAGGTAATGATCAGTACTCGAAAACGACTTGGCTCACCATATTTCGTTCTTCTAGGTTAAACCGTTCGTTTGCAGTAACCGTTTTCATTTTTAGGTTTCACTCTGTTTTCTCCTTTAGGGATACATGTATTTGAAACTCTAAATCAAACACGGTTCGTGCTAGCTCTTTGAAACTTGACACAATAAAGCAGTTTCAAGTTCCATCTCTATGGTTTGTTTGCTGTTGATGTAGCCCTAAGCAGAGACTGGCGAAAAGCACTTTCATGGAAAGGGGTTGCAAAGCTTCCAAAAAACTACGAGTTGCCTGAAATCACAGCAAACATTTTTTCACCCAATCTTGATGATTCTTTCAGGTAATGATGAGTACACCAAAACCACTTGCTTCACCAAATTTCGTTCTTCTAGGTTAAACCGTTCGTTTGCAGTAACCGTTTTCATTTTTAGGTTTCACTCTGTTTTCTTTTATAGAAATACATGTATTTGGAACTCTAAATCACACACGGTTTGTGCTACCTCTTTGGAACTTGACACAATAAAGCAGATTCAAGATCTATCTCTATAGTTTGTTTGCTGTTGATGTAGCCCTAAGCAGAGACTGGCGAAAATCACTTTCATGGAAAGGGGTTGCCAAGCTTCCAAAAAACTACGAGTTGCTTGAAATCTCAGCAAACATTTTTTCAACCAATCTTGATGATTCGTTCAGGTAATGATGAGTACTCCAAAACCACTTGGCTCACCAAATTTCGTTCTTCCAGGTTAAACCGTTCGTTTGCAATAACCGTTTTCATTTATAGGTTTCACTCTGTTCTCTCCTATAGAGACACATGTATTTGGAACTCTAAATCAAACACGGTTTGTGCTAGCTCTTCGAAACTTGACACAATAATGCAGTTTCAAGTTCTATCTCTATGGTTTGTTTGCTGTTGATGTAGCCTTAAGCAGAGACTGGCGAAAATCACTTTCATGGAAAGGGGTTGCCAAAGTTCCAAAAAACTACGAGTTGCCTGAAATATCAGCAAATATTTTTTCACCCAATCTTGATGATTCTTTCAGGTAATGATCAGTACACCAAAATCACTTGGCTCACCAAATTTCATTCTTCTATATTAAACCGTTCGTTTGCAATAACCGGTTTCATTTTTAGGTTTCACTCAGTTTTCTCCTATAGGGATACATGCATTTGGAACTCTAAATCAAACACGGTTTGTGCTAGCTCTTTGAAACTTGACACAATAAAGCAGTTTCAAGTTCTTTCTCTGTAATTTGTTTGCTGTTTATGTAGCCCTAAGTAGAGACTGGCGAAAATCCCTTTTATTTAAAGGGGTTGCCAAGCTTCCAAAAAACTACGAGTTGCCTGAAATCTCAGCACACATTTTTTCACCCAATCTTGATGATTCTTTCAGGTAATTATCAGTACACGAAAACCACTAGGCTCACCCAATTTCGTTCTTCTAGGTTAAACTTTTCGTTTGCAGTAACCGTTTTCATTTTTAGGTTTCACTCTGTTTTCTACTACACGGATGCATGTATTTGGAACTCTAAATCAAACACGGTTTGTGCTAGCTCTTTGGAACTTGACACAATAAAGCAGATTCAAGTTATATCTCTATGCTTTGTTTGCTTTTGATGTAGCCCTAAGCAGAGACTGGCAAAAATCACTTTAATTTAAAGGGGTTGCCAAGCTTCCAAAAAACTACGAGTTGCCTGAAATCTCAGCAAACATTTTTTCACCCAATCTTGATGAATCTTTCAGGTAATGATCAGTACACCAAAACCACTTGGCTGACCAAGTTTCGTTCTTCTAGTTTAAACCGTTCGTTTGCAGTAACCGTTTTCATTTATAGGTTTCACTCTGTTTCCTCCTATAGGGATACATGTATTTGGAACTGTAAATCAAACACGGTTTGTGCTAGCTCTTTGAAACTTGACACAATAAAGCATGTTCAAGTTCTATCTCTATGGTTTTTGCTGTTGATGTAGCCCTAAGCAGAGCCTGGTGAAAATCACTTTCATGGAAAGGGGTTGCCAAGCTTCCAAAAAACTACGAGTTGCTTGAAATCTCAGCCAACATTTTTTCACCCAATCTTTATGATTCTTTCAGGTAATGATGAGTACACCAAAACCACTTGGCTCACCAAATTTCGTTCTTCTAGGTTAAACCATTCGTTGCAGTAACCGTTTTCATTTTTAGGTTTCACTCTGTTTTCTCCTATAGGGATACATGTGTTTGGAACTCTAAATCAAACACGGTTTGTGCTAGCTCTTTTAAACTTGACACAATAAAGCAGTTTCAAGTTCTCTCTCTATGGTGTGTTTTCTGTTGATATAGACCTAAGCAGAGACTGGCGAAAATCACTTTCATGGAAAGGGGTTGCCAAGCTTCCAAAAAACAACGAGTTGCCTGAAATCTCAGCAAACATTTTTTTACCCAAACTTGATGATTCTTTCAGGTAATGATGAGTACACCAAAACCACTTGGCTCACCAAGTTTCGTTCTTCAAGGTAAAACCGTGCGTTTGCCGTAACCGTTTTCATTTTTAGGTTTCACACTGTTTTCTCCTGTAGGGATACATGTATTTGGAACTCTAAATCAAACACGGTTTGTGCTGGCTCTTTGAAACTTGACACAATAAAGCAGTTTCAAGTTCTATCTCCATGGTTTGTTTGCTGTTGGTGTAGCCCTAAGCAGAGACTGGCGAAAATCAGTTTCATGGAAAGGGGTTGCCAAGATTCAGAAAACTACGAGTTGCCTGAAATCTCAGCCAACATTTTTTCACCCAATCTTGATGACTCTTTCAGGTAATGATCAGTACACCAAATACACTTGGCTCACCAAATTTCGTTTTTCTACGTTAAACCGTTCGTTTGCAGTAACCGTTTTCATTTTTAGGTTTCACTCTGTTTTCTCCTATAGGGATACATGTATTTGGAACTGTAAATCAAACACGGTTTGTGCTAGCTCTTTGAAACTTGACACAATAAAGCAGTTTCAAGTTCTATCTCTATGGTTTTTGCTGTTGATGTAGCCCTAAGCAGAGACTGGTGAAAATCACTTTCATGGAAAGGGGTTGCCAAGCTTCCAAAAAAAATACGAGTTTCCTGAAATCTCAGCCAACATTTTTTCACCCAATCTTGATGATTCTTTCAGGTAATGATGAGTACACCAAAATCACTTGGCTTAACAAATTTCGTTCTTCTAGGTTAAACCGTTCGTTGCAGTAGCCGTTTTCATTTTTAGGTTTAACTCTGTTTTCTCCTATAGGGATACATGTATTTGGAACTCTATATCAAACACGGTTTGTGCTAGCTCTTTGAAACTTTACACAATAAAGCAGTTTCAAGTTCTATCTCTATGGTTGGTTTGGTGTTGATGTAGACCTAAGCAGAGACTGGCGAAAATCACTTTCATTTAAAGGGGTTGCCAAGCTTCAAAAGAACTACGTGTTGCCTGAAATCTCAGCCAACATTTTTTCACCCAATCTTGATGATTCTTTCAGGTAATGATCAGTACACCAAAACCTCTTGGCCTACCAAATTTCGTTCTTCTAGTTTAAACCGTTCGTTTGCAGTAACCGTTTTCATTTTTAGGTTTCACTCTGTTTTCTTCTATAGGGATACATGTATTTGGAACTCTAAATCAAACACGGTTTGTGCTAGCTCTTTGAAACTTGACACAATAAAGCAGTTTTAAGTTCTCTCTCTATGGTTTGTTTGCTGTTGATGTAGCCCTAAGCAGAGACTGGCGAAAATCACTTTCATGGAAAGGGGTTGCCAAGCTTCCAAAAAACTACTAGTTGCCTGAAATCTCAGCCAACATTTTTTCACCCAATCTTGATGATTCTCTCAGGTAATTATCAGTACACCAAAACCACTTGGCTCACCAAATTTCGTTCTTCTAGGTTAAACCTGTCGTTTGCAGTAACCGGTTTCATTTTTAGGTTTCACTCTGTTTTTTCCTATAGGGATACATGTATTTGGAACTCTATATCAAACACGGTTTGTGCTAGCTCTTTGAAACTTGAAACAATAAAGCAGTGTCAAGTTCTATCTCTATGGTTTGTTTGCTGTTGATGTAGCCCTAAGCAGAGACTGGCGAAAAGCATTTTCATGGAAAGGTTTGCCAAGCTTCCAAAAAACTACGAATTGCCTGAAATCTCAGAAAACATTTCTTTACCCAATCTTGATGATTCTTTCAGATAATGATGAGTACTTCAAAACCACTTGGCTCACCAAATTTCGTTCTTCTAGGTTAAACCGTTCGTTTGCAGTAACCGTTTTCATTTGTAGGATTCACTCTGTTTTCTCCTATAGGGATACATGTATTTGGAACTCTAAATCAAACACGGTTTGTGCTTGCTCTTTGAAACTTGACACAATAAAGCAGTTTCAAGTTCTATCTCTGTGGTTTGTTTGCAGTTGATGTAGCCCTAAGCAGAGACTGGCGAAAATCACTTTCATTTAAAGGGGTTGCCAAGCTTCCAAAAGAACTACGCGTTGCCTGAAATCTCAGCAAACATTTTTTCACCCAATGTTGATGATTCTTTCAGGTAATGACCAGTATACCAAGATCACTTGGCTCACCAAATTTTGTTCTTCTAGGTAAAACCGTTCGTTTGCAGTAACCGTTTTCATTTTTAGGTTTCACTCTGTTTTCTCCTATAGGGATACATGTATTTGGAACTCTAAATCAAACACGGTTTGTGCTAGCTCTTTGAAACTTGACACAATAAAGCAGTTTCAAGTTCTGTCTCTATGGTTTGTTTGCTGTTGATGTAGCCCTAAGCAGAGACTGGCGAAAATCACTTTCATGGAAAGGGGGTGCCAAGCTTCCAGAAAACTACGACTTGCCTGAAATCTCTGCAAACATTCTTTCAACCAATGTTGATGATTCTTTCAGGTAATGATGAGTACACCAAAACCACTTGGCTCACCCAATTTCGTTCTTCTAGGTTAAACCGTTCGTTTGCAGTAACCGTTTTCATTTTTAGGTTTCACTTTGTTTTCTCCTATAGGGATACATGTATTTGGAACTCTAAATCAAACACGGTTTGTGCTAGCTCTTTGAAACTTGACACAATAACGCAGTTTCAAGTTCTATCTCCATGGTTTGTTTGCTGTTGGTGTAGCCCTAAGCAGAGACTGGCGAAAATCACTTTCATGGAAAGGGGTTTCCAAGCTTCCAAAAAATTACGAGTTGCCTAAAATCTCAGCAAACATTTTTTCACCCAATCTTGATGATTCTTTCAGGTAATGATCAGTACACCAAAACCACTTGGCTCACCAAATTTCGTTCTTCTAGGTTAAACTGTTCCTTTGCAGTAACCGTTTTTATTTTTAGGTTTCACTCTGTTTTCTGCTATAGGGATACATGTGTTTGGAACTCTAAATCAAACACGGTTTGTGCTAGCTCTTTGAAACTTGACACAATAAAGCACTTTCAAGTTCTATCTCTATGGTTTGTTTGCTGTTGATATAGCCCTAAGCAGAGATTGCCGAAAATCACTTTCATGGAAAGGGGTTGCCAAGCTTTCAAAAAACTACGAGTTGCCTGAAATCTCCGGAAACAATTTTTCACCCAATCTTGATGATTTTTTCAGGTAATGATCAGTACACCAAAGCCACTAGGCTCACCAAGTTTCGTTCTTCTAGGTTAAACCGTTCGTTTGCAGTAACCGTTTGTATTTTTAGTTTTCACTCTGTTTTCTCATATAGGGATACATGTATTTTGAACTCTAAATAAAACACGGTTTGTGCTAGCTCTTTCAACTTGACACAATAAAGCAGTTTCAAGTTCTATCTCTATGGTTTTTTTGCTGTTGATGTAGCCCTAAGCAGAGACTGGCGAAAATCTCTTTCATGGAAAGAAGTTGCCAAGCTTTCAAAAAACTACGAGTTGCCTGAAATCTCAGCAAACATTTTTTCACCCAATCTTGATGATTCTTTCAGGTAATGATCAGTACACCAAAACCACTTGGCTCACTAAATTTCGTTCTTCTAGGTTAAACCGTTCGTTTGCAGTAACCGTTTTCATTTTTAGGTTTCACTCTGTTTTCTCCTATAGGGATACATGTATTTGGAACTCTAAATCAAACACGGTTTGTGCTAGCTCTTTGAAATTTGACACAATAAAGCAGTTTCAAGTTCTATCACTATGGTTTGTTTGCTGTTGATATAGCCCTAAGCAGAGACTGGCGAAAATCACATTCATGGAAAGGGGTTGCCAAGCTTCCAAAAAACTACGAGTTTCCTGAAATCTCCGGAAACATTTTTTCACCCAAACTTGATGATTCTTTCAGGTAATAATCAGTACAACAAAACCACTTGGCTCACCCAAATTCGTTCTTATAGGTAAACCGTTCGTTTGCAGTAACTGTTTGTATTTTTAGGTTTCACTCTGTTTTCTCCTATAGGGATACATGTATTTTGAACTCTAAATGAAACACGGTTTGTGCTAGCTCTTTGGAACTTGACACAATAAAGCAGATTCAAGTTCTATCTCTGTGGTTTGTTTGCTGTTGATGTAGCCCTAAGCAGAGACTGGCGAAAATCACTTTCATGGAAAGGGGTTGCTAAGCTTCCAATAAACTACGAGTTGCTTGAATGCTCAGCAAACATTTTTTCACCCACTCTTGACGATTCTTTCAGGTAATGATCAGTACACCAAAACCACGTGGCTCACCAAATTTCGTTCTTCTAGGTTAAACCGTTCGTTTGCAGTAACCGTTTTTATTTTTAGGTTGCACTTTTTTTTCTCCTATAGGGATACATGTATTTGGAACTCTAAATCAAACACGGTTTGTACTAGCTCTTGAAACTTTACACAATAAAGCAGTTTCAAGTTCTATCTCTATGGTTTTTTTGCTGTTGATGTAGCCCTAAGCAGAGACTGGCCAGAATCACTTACATGGAAGGGGTTTGCCAAGCTTCCAAAAAACTACGAGTTGCCTGAAATATCAGCAAATATTTTTTTACCCAATCTTGATGATTCTATCAGGTAATGATCAGTATACCAAAACCATTTGGCTCACCAAATTTCGTTCTTCTAGGTTAAACCGTTGGTTTGCAGAAACCGTTGACATTTTTAGGTTTCACTCTGTTTTCTCCTATAGGAATACATGTATTTGGAACTCTAAATCAAACATGGTTTGTGCTAGCTCTTTGAAACTTGACACAATGAAGAAGTTTCAAGTTCTATCTGTATGGTTTGTTGGCTGTTGATGTAGCCCTAAGCAGAGACTGGCGAAAATAACTTTCATTTAAAGGGTTTGCCAAGCTTCCAAAAAACTACGTGTTGCCTGAAATCTCAGCAAACATTTTTTCACCAACTCTTGTGATTCTTTCAGGTAATGATCAGTATACCAAAACCATTTGGCTCCCCACATTTCTTTCTTCTAGGTTAAAATGTTCGTTTGCAGTAACCGGTTTCATTTTTAGGTTTCACTCTTTTTTCTCCTATAGGGTTACATGTATTTGGAACTCTAAATAAAACACGGTTTGTGCTAGCTCTTTGAAACTTGACACAATAAAGCAGTTTCAAGTTCTATCTCTGTGGTTTGTTTGCTGTTGATGTAGCCCTAAGCAGAGACTGGCGAAAATCACTTTCATGGAAAGAAGTTGCCAAGCTTTCAAAAAACTACGAGTTGCCTGAAATCTCAGTAAACATTTTTTCACCCAGTCTTGATGATTCTTTCAGGTAATGATAAGTACACCAAAACAACTAGGCTCACCACGTTTCGTTCTTCTAGGTTAAACCGTTCCTTTGAAGTAACCGTTTTCATTTTTAGGTTTCACTCTGTTTTCTCCTATAGGGATACATGTATTTGGAACTCTAAATCAAACACGGTTTGTGCTAGCTCTTTGATACTTGACACAATAAAGCAGTTTAAAGTTCTATCTCTATGGTTTGTTTGCTGTTGATGTAGCCCTAAGCAGAGATTGGCAAAAATAACTTTCATTTAAAGGGGTTGCCAAGCTTCCCAAAAACTACGAGTTTCCTGAAATCTCAGCACACATTGTTTCACCCAATCTTGATGATTCTTTCAGGTAATGATCAGTACAACAAAACCACTAGGCTCACCAAGTTTCGTTCTTTTAGGTTAAACCGTTCTTTTGCAGTAACCGTTTTCATTTTTAGGTTTCACTCCGTTTTCTCCTATAGGTAAACATGTATTTGGAACTCTAAATCAAACACGGTTTGTGCTAGCTCTTTGAAACATGACACAGTAGAGCAGTTTCAACTTCTATCTCTATGGTTTGTTTGCTTTTGATGTAGCCCCAAGCAGAGAGTGGCGAAAATCACTTTCATTTAAAAAGGTTGCCAAGCTTCCAAAAAACTACGTGTTGCGTGAAATCTCAGCAAACTTTTTTTCACCCAATCTTATTGATTCTTTCAGGTAATGATCAGTACACCAAATCCACTTGGCTCACCAAAATTCGTTCTTCTAGTTTAAACCGTTCGTTTGAAGTAACCGTTTTAATTTTAGGTTTCACTCTGTTTTCTTCTATAGGGATACATGTAGTTGGAACTCTAAATCAAACACAGTTTGTGCTAGCTATTTGAAACTTGACACAATATAGCAGATTCAAGTTCTATCTCTATTGTTTTTTTGCTGTTGATGTAGCCCTAAGCAGAGACTGGCGAAAATCACTTTCATGGAAAGGAGTTGCCAAGCTTCCAAAAAAGTACGAGTTGCCTGAAATCTCAGCAAACATTTTTTCACCGAATCTTGGTGATTCTTTAAGGTAATGATAGTACACCAAAACCACTAGGCTCACCAAGTTTCGTTCTTCTAGGTTAAACCGTTCGTTTGCAGTAGCTGTTTTCATTTTTAGGTTTCACTCTGTTTTCTCCTATAGGGACACATGTATTTGGAACTCTAAATCAAACACGGTTTGTGCTAGCTCTTTGAAACTTGACACATTAAAGCAATTTCAAGTTCTATCTCTATGGTTTGTTTGCTGTTGATGTAGCCCCAAGCAGAGACTGGCGAAAATCACTTTCATTTAAAAAGGTTGCCAAGCTTCCAAAAAACTACGTGTTGCGTGAAATCTCAGCAAACTTTTTTTCACCCAATCTTGATGATTCTTTCAGGTAATGATCAGTACACCAAATCCACTAGGCTCACCAAGTTTTGTTCTTCTAGGTTAAACCGTTCGTTTGCAGTAACCGTTTTCATTTTCAGTTTTCACTCTGTTTTCTCCTATAGGGATACATGTATTTGGAACTCTAAATCAAACACGGTTTGTGCTAGCTCTTTGAAACTTGACACAATAAATCAGTTTCAAGTTCTATCTCTATCGTTTGTTTGCTGTTGATGTAGCCCTAAGCAGAGACTTGCGAAAATCACTTTCATGGAAAAAGGTTGCCAAGCTTCCAAAAAACTACAAGTTTCCTGAAATCTCAGCAAACATTTTTTAACCCAATCTTGATGATTCTTTCAGGTAATGATCAGTACACCAAAACCACTAGGCTCACCAAGTTTCGTTCTTCTAGGTTAAACCGTTCGTTAGCAGTAACCGTTTTCATTTTTATGTTTCACTCTGTTTTCTCCTATAGGGATACATGTATTTTGAACTAATTAAACACGGATTGTGCTACCTTTTTGAAACTTGACACAATAAAGCAGTTTCAAGTTCTATCTCTATGATTTGTTTGCTGTTGATGTAGCCCTAAGCAGAGACTGACGAAAATCATTTTCATTTAAAGGGGTTGCCAAGCTTTCAAAAAAATACGAGTTTTCTGAAATCTCAGCACACATTTTTTCACCCAATCTTGATTATTCTTTTAGATAATGATCAGTACACCAAAACCACTTGGCTCACCAAATTTCGTTCTTCTAGGTTAAACCGTTCGTTTGCAGTAAACGTTTTCATTTTTAGGTTTCACTCTGTTTTCTCCTATAGGGATACATGTATTTGGAACTCTAAATCAAACACGGATTGTGCTAGCTCTTTGAAACTTGACACAATAAAGCAGTTTCAAGTTCTATCTCTATGGTTTGTTTGCTGTTGATGTAGCCCTAAGCAGAGACTGGCGAAAATCACTTTCATGGAAAGGGGTTGCCAAACTTCCAAAAAACTACGAGTTGCCTGAAATCTCAGCAGACATTTTTTAACCCAATATTAATGATTCTTTCAGGTAATGATCAGTACACCAAAACCACTAAGCTCACCAAGTTTCGTTCTTCTAGGTTAAACCGTTCGTTTGCAGTAACCGTTTTCATTTTTAGGTTTAACTCTGTTTTCTTCTAAAGGGATACATGTATTTGGAACTCTAAATCAAACACAGATGGTGCTAGCTCTTTGAAACTTGACACAATAAAGCAGTTTCAAGTTCTATCTCTATGGTTTGTTTGCTGTTGATGTAGTCCTAAGCAGAGACTGGCGAAAATCACTTTCATGGAAAGGGGTTGCCAAGCTTCCAAAAAACTACGAGTTGCCTGAAATCTCAGCAAACATTTTTTCACCCAATCTTCATGAATCTATCAGGTAATGATCAGTACACCAAAACCAGTTGGCTCACCAAATTTCTTTCTTCTAGGTTAAACCGTTCGTTTACAGTAACCGTTTTCATTTTTAGGTTTTACTCTGTGTTCTCCTATAGGAATACATGTATTTGGAACTCTAAATCAAACCTGGTTTGTGGTAGCTTTTTGAAACTTGACACAATAAAGCAGTTTCAAGTTCTATCTCTATGGTTTGTTTGCTGTTGATGTAGCCCTAATCAAAGACTGGCGTAAATCACTTTCATGGAAAGGGGTTGCCAAGCTTTCAAAAAACTACGAGTTCCCTGAAATCTCAGCAAACATTTTTTCACCCAATCTTGATGATTCTATCAGGTAATGATCTGTACACCTAAACCACTTGGCTCACCAAATTTCCTTCTTCTAGGTTAAAACTTTCGTTTGCAGTAACCGGTTTCATTTTTAGGTTTCACTCTGTTTTCTCCTATATAGATACATGTATTTGAAACTCTAAATTAAACACGGTTTGTCCTAGCTCTTTGAAACTTGACACAATAAAGAAGTTTCAAGTTCTATCTCTATTGTTTGTTTGCTGCTGATGTAGCCTTAAGCAGAGACTGGCGAATATCACTTTCATGGAAAGGGGTTGCCAAGCTTCCAAAAAACTACGAGTTGCCTGAAATCTCAGCAAACATTATTTCACCCAATCTTGATGATTTTTTCAGGTAATGATCAGTACAGCAAAATCACTTGGCTCACCAAATTTCGTTCTTCTAGGTTAAACCGTTCGTTTGCAGTAACCGTTTTCATTTTTAGGTTTCACTCTGTTTTCTCCTATAGGGATACATGTATTTGGAACTCTAAATCAAACACGGTTTGTGCTAGCTCTTTGAAACTTGACACAATGAAGAAGTTTCAAGTTCTATCTCTATGTTTTTTTTTGCTGTTGATGTAGCCCTAAACAGAGACTGGCGAAAATCACTTTCATATAAAGGGGTTGCCAAGCTTCCAAAAAACTACGTGTTGCCTAAAATCTTAGCAAAAATGTTTTCACCCACTCTTGTGATTCTTTCAGGTAATGATCAGTATACCAAAACCATTTGGCTCACCAAATTTCGTTCTTCTAGGATAAACCGTTCGTTTGCAGTAACCGTTTTCATTTTTAGGTTTCACTGTGTTTTCTCCTATAGGGATACATGTATTTGGAACTCTAAATCAAACACGGTTTGTGCTAGATCTTTGAAACTTGAAACAATAAAGGAGTTTCATGTTCTATCTCCATGGTTTGATTGCTGTTGATGTAGTCCTAAGCAGAGACTGGCGAAAATCACTTTCATTTAAAGGGGTTGCCAAACTTCCAAAAATTACAAGTTGCCTGAAATCTCAGCACACATTTTTTCACCCAATCTTGATGATTCTTTCAGGTAATGATCAGTACACCAAAACTACTTGGCTCACCAAATTTCGTTCTTCTAGGTTAAAACGTTCGTTTGCAGTAACCGTTTCTATTTTTAGGTTTCACTCCGTTTTCTCCTATAGGGATACATGTATTTGGAACTCTAAATCAAACACGGTTTGTGCTAACTCTTTGAAACTTGACACAATAAAGCAGTTTGAAGTTCTATCTCTATGGTTTGTTTGCTGTTGATGTAGCCCTAAGCAGAGACTGGCGAAAATCACTTTCATGGAAAGGGGTTGCCAAGCTTTCAAAAAACTACGAGTTGCCTGAAATCTCCGGAAACATTTTTTTCACCCAAACGTGATGATTCCTTCAGGTAATGATCAGTACACCAAAACCACTTGGCTCACCCAATTTCGTTCTTCTAGGTTAAACCGTTCGTTTGCAGAAACCGTTTTCATTTTTAGGTTTCACTCTGTTTTCTCCTATAGGTATACATGTATTTGGAACTCTAAATCAAACACGGTTTGTGGTAGCTCTTTGAAACTTGACACAATAAAGCAGTGTCAAGTTCTATCTCTATGGTTTGTTTGCTGTTGATGTAGCCCTTAGCAGAGACTGGCGAAAATGAATTTCAAGGAAAGGGGTTGCCAAGCTTCCAAAAAACTACGAGTTGCCTGAAATTTCAGCAAATATTTTTTCACCCAAACTTGATGATTCTTTAAGGTAATGATCAGTACACCAAAACCACTTGGCTCAACCAATTTCGTTCTTCTAGGTTAAACCGTTCGTTTGCAGTAACCGTTTTCATTTTTAGGTTTCACTCTGTTTTCTCCTATAGGGATACATGTATTTGGATCTCTAAATCAAACACGGTTTGTGCTAGCTCTTTGGAACATGAAACAAAAAGCAGATTCAAGATCTATCTCTATGGTTTGTTTGCTGTTGATGTAGCCCTAAGCAGAGACTGGCGAAAATCAATTTCATTTAAAGGGTTTGCCAAGCTTCCAAAAACTACGAGTTGCCTGAAAACTCAGCAAACATTTTTTCACCCACTCTTGTGATTCTTTCAGGTAATGATCAGTATACCAAAACTACGTGGCTCACCAAATTTTGTTCTTCTAGGTTAAACCTTTCATTTGCAGTAACCGTTTTTGTTTTTAGGTTTCACTCTGTTTTCTCCTATAGGGATACATGTATTTGGAACTCTAAATCAAACACGGTTTGTGCTAGCTCTTTGGAACTTCACACAATAAAGCAGATTCAAGTTCTATCTCTGTGGTTTGTTTGCTGTTGATGTAGCCCTAAGCAGAGACTGGCGAAAATCACTTTCATGGAAAGAAGTTTCCAAGCTTTCAAAAAACTACGAGTTTCCTGAAATCTCAGCAAACATTTTTTCTCCCAATCTTGATGATTCTTTCAGGTAATGATCAGTACACCAAAACCACTAGGCTCACCAAGTTTCGTTCTTCTAGGTTAAACCGTTCGTTTGCAGTAACCGTTTTCATTTTTAGGTTTCACTCTGTTTTCTCCTATAGGGATACATGTATTTGGAACTCTAAATCAAACACGGTTTGTACTAGCTCTTTGAAACTTGACACAATAAAGCAGTTTCAAGTTCTATCACAATGGTTTGTTTGCTGCTGATGTAGCCCTAAGCAGAGACTGGTAAAAATCACTTTCATGGAAAGGGGTTGCCAAGCTTCCAAAAAACTACGAGTTGCCTGAAATCTCTGGAAACATTTTTTCACCAAAACTTGATGATTTTTTCAGTTAATGATCAGTACACCAAAACCACTTGGCTCACCAAATTTCGTTCTTCTAGGTTGAACCGTTCGTTTGCAGTAACCGTTTGTATTTTTAGGTTTCACTCTGTTTTCTCCTATAGGGATACATGTATTTTGAACTCTAAATCAAACACGGTTTGTGCTAGCTCTTTGAAACTTGACACAATAAAGCAGATTCAAGTTCTATCTCTGTGGTTTGTTTGCTGTTGATGTAGCCCTAAGCAGAGACTGGCGAAAATCACTTTCATGGAAAGGGGTTGCCAAGCTTCCAGAGAACTACGAGTTGCCTGAAATCTCAGAACACATTTTTTCACTCAATCTTAATGATACTTTCAGATAATGAACAGTACACCAAAACCACTTGGCTCACCAAATTTCGTTCTTCTAGGTTAAACCGTTCGTTTGCAGTAACCGTTTTCATTTTTAGGTTTCACTCTGTTGTCTCCTATATGGATACATGTATTTGGAACTCTAAATAAAACACGGTTTGTGCTAGCTCTTTGAAACTTGACACAATAAAGCAGTTTCAAGTTCTATCTCTATGGTTTGTTTGCTGTTGATGTAGCCCTAAGCAGAGACTGGCGAAAATCACTTTCATGAAAGAAGGTTGCCAAGCTTCCAAAAAACTTCGAGTTGCCTGAAATCTCAGCAAACATTTTTTCAGCCAATCTTGATGTTTCTTTCAGGTAATGATCAGTACACCAAAACCACTTGGCTCACCAAATTTCGTTCTTCTAGGTTAAACCGTTCGTTTGCAGTAACCGTTTTCATTTTTAGGTTTCACTCTGTTTTCTTCTATAGGGATACATGTATTTGGAACTCTAAATGAAACACGGTTTGTGCTAGCTCTTTGAAACTTGACACAATAAAGCAGTTTCAAGTTCTATCTCCATGGTTTGATTGCTGTTGATGTAGCCCTAAGCAGAGACTGGCGAAAATCACTTTCATTTAAAGGGGTTCCCAAACTTCCAAATAATTACAAGTTGCCTGAAATCTCAGCACACATTTTTTCACCCAATCTTGATGATTCTTTCAGGCAATGATCACTACACGAAAACCACTTGGCTCACCAAATTTCGTTCTTCTAGGTTAAACCGTTCGTTTGCAGTAACCATTTTTATTTTTAAGTTTCACTCTCTTTTCTGCTATAGAGATACATGTATTTGGAATTCTAAATCAAACACGGTTTGTGGTAGCTCTTTGAAACTTGACACAATAAAGCAGTTTCAAGTTCTATCTCTATGGTTTGTTTGCTGTTGATGTAGCCCTTAGCAGAGACTGGCGAAAATGAATTTCAAGGAAAGGGGTTGCCAAGCTTCCAAAAAACTACGAGTTGCCGGAAATCTCAGCAAATATTTTTCACCCAAACTTGATGATTCTTTCAGGTAATGATCAGTACACCAAAACCACTAGGCTCACCAAGTTTCGTTCTTCTAGGTTAAACCGTTCGTTTGCAGTAACCGTTTTCATTTTTAGGTTTCACTCTGTTTTCTCCTATAGGGATACATGTATTTGGAACTCTAAATCAAACACAGTTTGTGGTAGCTCTTTGAAACTTGACGCAATAAAGCAGTTTCAAGTTCTATCTCTATGGTTTGTTTGCTGTTGATGTAGCCCTTAGCAGAGACTGGCGAAAATGAATTTCAAGGAAAGTGGTTGCCAAGCTTCCAAAAAACTACGAGTTGCCTGAAATCTCAGCAAACATTTTTCTCCCAATCTTGATGATTCTTTCAGGTAATGATCAGTACACCAAAACCACTAGGCTCACCAAGTTTCGTTCTTCTAGGTTAAACCGTTCGTTTGCAGTAACCGTTTTCATTTTTAGGTTTCACTCTGTTTTCTCCTATAGGGATACATGTATTTGGAACTCTAAATCAAACACGGTTTGTGGTAGCTCTTTGAAACTTGACACAATAAAGCAGTTTCAAGTTCTATCACTATGGTTTGTTTGCTGCTGATGTAGCCCTAAGCAGAGACTGGTGAAAATCACTTTCATGGAAAGGGGTTGCCAAGCTTCCAAGAAACTACGAGTTGCCTGAAATCTCCGGAAACATTTCTTCAACAAAACTTGATGATTTTTTCAGTTAATGATCAGTACACCAAAACCACTTGGCTCACCAAATTTCGTTCTTCTAGGTTAAACTGTTCGTTTGCAGTAACCGTTTGTATTTTTAGGTTTCACTCTGTTTTCTCCTATGGGGATACATGTATTTTGAACTCTAAATCAAACACGGTTTGTGCTAGCTCTTTGAAACTTGACAGAATAAAGCAGATTCAAGTTCTATCTCTGTGGTTTGTTTGCTGTTGATGTAGCCCTAAGCAGAGACTGGCGAAAATCACTTTCATGGAAAGGGGTTGCCAAGCTTCCAGAGAACTACGAGTTTCCTGAAATTTCAGAACACATTTTTTCACTCAATCTTGATGATACTTTCAGATAATGATCAGTACACCAAAACCACTTGGCTCACCAAATTTCGTTCTTCTAGGTTAAACCGT
This sequence comes from Ictidomys tridecemlineatus, assembly GCF_052094955.1. Classification (NCBI taxonomy): domain Eukaryota; kingdom Metazoa; phylum Chordata; class Mammalia; order Rodentia; family Sciuridae; genus Ictidomys; species Ictidomys tridecemlineatus. Next base: position 22,639 of record NW_027522618.1, read on the forward strand.
TCGTTTGCAGTAACCGTTTTCGTTTTAGGTTTCACTCTGTTGTCTCCTATATGGATACATGTATTTGGAACTCTAAATAAAACACGGTTTGTGCTAGCTCTTTGAAACTTGACACAATAAAGCAGTTTCAAGTTCTATCTCTATGGTTTGTTTGCTGTTGATGTAGCCCTAAGCAGAGACTGGCGAAAATCACTTTCATGTAAGAAGGTTGCCAAGCTTCCAAAAAACTACGAGTTACCTGAAATCTCAGCAAATATTTTTTCAGCCAATCTTGATGTTTCTTTCAGGTAATGATCAGTACACCAAAACCACTTGGCTCACCAAATTTCGTTCTTCTAGGTTAAACCGTTCGTTTGCAGTAACCGTTTTCATTTTTAGGTTTCACTCTGTTTTCTTCTATAGGGATACATGTATTTGGAACTCTAAATAAAACACGGTTTTGTGCTAGCTCTTTGAAACTTGACACAATAAAGCAGTTTCAAGTTCTATCTCAATGGTTTGTTTGCTGTTGATGTAGCCCAAAGCAGAGACTGGCGAAAATCACTTTCATGGAAAGGGGTTGCCAAGCTTTCAAAAAACTACGAGTTCCCTGAAATCTCAGCAAACATTTTTTCACCCAATCTTGATGATTCTATCAGGTAATGATCAGTACACCAAAACCACTTGGCTCACCAAATTTCCTTCTTCTAGGTTAAAACTTTCGTTTGCAGTAACCGGTTTCATTTTTAGGTTTCACTCTGTTTTCTACTATAGGGATACATGTATTTGAAACTCTAAATTTAACACGATTTGTGCTAGCTTTTTGAAACTTGACACAATAAAGCAGTTTCAAGTTCTATCTCTATGGTTTGTTTGCTGCTGATGTAGCCTTAAGCAGAGACTGGCGAAAATCACTTTCATGGAAAGGGGTTGCCAAGCTTCCACAAAACTACGAGTTGCCTGAAATCTCAGCAAACATTTTTTCACCCAATTTTGATGATTCTTTCAGGTAATGATCAGTACACCAAAACCACTTGGCTCAACAATATTTCGTTCTTCTAGGTTTAAACCGTTCGTTTGCAGTAACCGTTTTCATTTTTAGGTTTCACTCTGTTTTCTTCTATAGGGATACATTTATTTTTAACTCTAAATCAAACACGGTTTGTGCTAGCTCTTTGAAACTTGACACAATAAAGCAGTTTCAAGTTCTATCTCTATGGTTTGTATGCTGTTGATGTAGCCCTAAGCAGAGACTGGCGAAAATCACTTTCATGGAAAGGCGTTGCCAAGCTTCCAAAAAACTACGAGTTGCCTGAAATCTCAGCACACATTTTTTCACCCAATCTTGATGATTCTTTCAGGTAATGATGAGTACACCAAAACCACTTGGCTAACCAAATTTCGTTCTTCTAGGTTAACCGTTCGTTTGCAGTAACCGTTTTCATTTTTAGTTTTCACTCTGTTTTCTCCTATAGGGATACATGTATTTGGAACTCTAAAATCAAACAAGGTTTGTGCTAGCTCTTTGAAACTTGACACAATAAAAAAGTTGCAAGTTTTATATCTATGGTTTGCTTGCTGTTGATGTAGCCCTAAGCAGAGACTGGCGAAAATTACTTTCATTTAAAGGGGTTGCCAAGCTTCCAAAAAACTACGTGTTGCCTGAAATCTCAGCAAACATTTTTTCACCCAATCTTGATGATTCTTTCAGGTAATGATCAATATACCAAAACCACTTGGCTCACCAAATTTCGTTCTTCTAGGTTAAACCGTTCGTTTGCAGTAACCGTTTTCATTTTTAGGTTTCACTCTGTTTTCTCCTATAGGGATACATGTATTTGGAACTCTAAATCAAACACAGTTTGTGCTAGCTTTTTGAAAATTGACACAATAAAGTTTCAAGTTCTATCTCTATGGTTTGTTTGCTGCTGATGTAGCCTTAAGCAGAGACTGGCGAAAATCACTTTCATGGAAAGGGGTTGCCAAGCTTCCACAAAACTACAAGTTGCCTGAAATCTCAGCAAACATTTTTTCACCCAATTTTGATGATTCTTTCAGGTAATGATCAGTACACCAAAACCACTTGGCTCAACAAATTTCGTTCTTCTAGGTTAAACCGTTCGTTTGCAGTAACCGTTTTCATTTTTAGGTTTCACTCTGTTTTCTCTTATAGGGAGACATGTACTTGGAACACTAAATCAAACATGGTTTGTGGTAGCTCTTTGAAACTTGACACAATAAAGCAGTTTCAAGTTCTCTCTCTATGGTTTGTTTGCTGTTGATGTAGCCCTAAGCAGAGACTGGCGCAAATGACTTTCAAAAAAAGGGGTTGCCAAGCTTCCAAAAAACTACGAGTTGCCTGAAATTTCAGCAAACATTTTTTCACCCAATCTTGATGATTCTTTCTGTAATGATAAGTACACCAAAACCACTTGGGTCACCAAATTTCGTTCTTCTAGGTTTAACCGTTCGTTTGCAGTAACCGTTTTCATTTTTAGGTTTCACTCCGTTTTCTCCTATAGAAATACATGTATTTGGAACTCTAAATCAAACACGGTTTGTGCTAGCTCTTTGGAACTTGACACAATAAAGCAGTTTCAAGGTCTATCTCTATGGTTTGTTGGCTGTTGATGTAGCCCTAAGATCCGACTGGCGAAAATCACATTCATGGAAAGGGGTTGCCAAGCTTCCAAAAAACTACGAGTTGCCTGAAATCTCAGCAAACATTTTTTCATTCAATCTTGATGATTCTTTCAGGTAATTATAAGTACACCAAAACCATTTGGCTCACCCAATTTTTTCTTCTAGGTTAAACCGTTCGTTTGCAGTAACCGTTTTCATTTTTAGTTTTCACTCTGTTTTCTCCTATAGAAATACATGTATTTGGAACTCTAAATCAAACACGGTTTGTGCTAGCTCTTTGGAACTTGACACAATAAAGCAGTTTCAAGGTCTATCTCTATGGTTTGTTGGCTGTTGATGTAGCCCTAAGCAGAGACTGGCGAAAATAACTTTCATGGAAAGGGGTTGCCAAGCTTCCAAAAAACTACGTGTTGCCTGAAATCGTTGCAAACATTTTTTCACCCAATCTTTATGATTCTTTCAGGTAATGATCAGTACACCAAAAGCACTTGGCTCACCAAATTTCGTTCTTCTAGGTTAAACCGTTCCTTTGCATTAACCGTTTTCATTTTTAGGTTTCCCTCTGTTTTCTTCTATAGGGATACATGTATTTGGAACTCTAAATCAAACACGGTTTGTGCTAGCTCTTTGAAACTTGACACAATAAATCAGATTCAAGTTCTATCTCTATGGTTTGTTTGCTGTTGATGTAGCTCTAAGCAGAGACTGGCACAAATGACTTTAATAGAAAGAGGTTGCCAAGCTTCCAAAAAACTACGAGTTGCCTGAAATCTCAGCAAACATTTTGTCACCCAATCTTGATGATTCTATTAGGTAATGATGAGTACACCAAGACAACTTGGCTCACCAAATTTCATTCTTCTAGGTTAAACCATTCGTTTGCAGTAACCATTTTCATTTTTAGGTTTCACTCTGGTTTCTCCTATAGAAATACATGTTTGGAACTCTAAATCAAACACGGTTTGTGCTAGCTCTTTGGAACTTGACACAAATAAAGCAGATTTCAGTTCTAACTCTATGGTTTGTTTGCTGTTGATGTAGCCCTAAGCAGAGACTGGCGAAAATCACTTTCATTTAAAGGGGTTGCCAAGCTTCCAAAAAACTACGAGTTTCCTGAAATCTCAGCACACATTTTTTCACCCAATCTTGATGATTCTTTCAGGTAGTGATCAGTACACCAAAACCACTTGGCTCACCCAATTTCGTTCTTCTAGGTTAAACCGTTCGTTTGCAGTAACCGTTTTCATTTTTAGGTTTCCCTCTGTTTTCTCCTATAGGGATACATGTATTTGGAACTCTAAATCAATCACGGTTTGTGCTAGTTCTTTGAAACTTGACACAATAAAGCAGTTTTAAGTTCTCTCTCTATGGGTTCTTTGCTGTTGATGTAGCCCTAAGCAGAGACTGGCGAAATGACTTTCATGGAAAGGGGTTGCCAAGCTTCCAAAAAACTACGAGTTTCCTGAAATCTCAGCCAACATTTTTTCACCCAATCTTGATGATTCTTTTAGGTAATGATCAGTACACCAAACCACTAGGCTCACCAAGTTTCGTTCTTCTAGGTAAAACCGTTCGTTTGCAGTAACCGTTTGCATTTTTAGGTTTCACTCAGTTTTCTCCTATAGGGATACATTTATTTTTAACTCTAAATCAAACACGGTTTGTGCTAGCTCTTTGAAACTTGACACAATAAAGCAGTTTCAAGTTCTATCTTTATGGTTTGTTTGCTGTTAATGAAGCCCTAATCAGAGACTGGCGAAAATGACTTTCATGGAAAGGGTTGCCAAGCTTCCAAAAAACTACGAGTTGCCTGAAATTGCTGCAAACATTTTTTCACCCAATCTTTATGATTCTTTCAGGTAATGATCAGTACACCAAAACCACTTGGCTCACCAAATTTCGTTCTTCTAGGTTAAAACCGTTCCTTTGCAGTAACCGTTTCCATTTTTAGGTTTCCCTCTTTTTTCTTATATAGGGATACATGTATTTGGAACTCTAAATCAAACACGGTTTGTGCTAGCTCTTTGAAACTTGACACAATAAAGCAGTTTCAAGTTCTATCTCTATGGTTGTTTGCTGTTGATGTAGCCCTAAGCAGAGAGTGGCGAAAATCACTTTCATGGAAAGGAGTTGCCAAGCTTCCAAAAAACTACGAGTTGCCTGAAATCTCAGCAAACATTTTTTCACCCAATCTTGATGATTCTTTCAGGTAGTGATCAGTATACCAAAACCACTTGGCTCTTCCAATTTCGTTCTTCTATGTTAAACCGTTCGTTTGCAGTAACCGTTTTCATTTTTAGGTTTCACTCTGTTTTCTCCTATAGGGATACATGTATTTGGAACTCTAAATCAAACACGGTTTTGTGCTATCTCTTTGAAACTTGACACAATAAAGCACATTCAAGTTCTATCTCTATGGTTTGTTTGCTGTTGATGTTGCCCTAAGCAGAGACTGGCGCAAATGACTTTCATAGAAAGAGGTTGCCAAGCTTCCAAAAAACTACGAGTTGCCTGAATCTCAGCAAACATTTTTTCACCCAATCTTGATGATTCTTTCAGGTAATGATCAGTACACCAAAAACCACTTGGCTCACCAAATTTCGTTCTTCTAGGTTAAACTTTTCGTTTGCAATAACAGTTTTCAATTTTTAGGTTTCACTCTGTTTTCTCCTATAGGGATACATGTACTTGGAACACTAAATCAAACATGGTTTGTGGTAGCTCTTTGAAACTTGACACAATAAAGCAGTTTCAAGTTCTCTCTCTATGGTTTGTTTGCTGTTGAGGTAGCCCTAAGCAGAGACTGGCGCAAATCACTTTCAAAGAAAGGGGTTGCCAAGCTTCCAAAAAACTATGAGTTGCCTGAAATCTCAGCCAATATTTTTTCACCCAATCTTGATGATTCTTTCAGTAATGATAAGTACACCAAAACCACTTGGGTCACCAAATTTCGTTCTTCTAGGTTTAAACCGTTCATTTGCCTTAACCGTTTTCATTTTTTGGTTTTACTCTGTTTTCGTCTATAGGGAGACATGTACTTGGAACTCTAAATCAAACGTGGTTTGTGCTAGCTCTTTGAAACTTGACACAATAAAGCAGTTTCAAATTCCATCTCTATGGTTTGTTGGCTGTTGATGTAGCCCTAAGCAGAGACTGGCGAAAATCACATTCATGGAAAGGGGTTGCCAAGCTTCCAAAAAACTACGAGTTGCCTGAAATCTCAGCAAACATTTTTTCACCCAATCTTGATGATTCTTTCAGGTAATTATAAGTACACCAAAACCACTTGGCTCACCCAATTTTTTCTTCTAGGTTAAACCGTTCGTTTGCAGTAACCGTTTTCATTTTTAGGTTTCACTCTGTTTTCTCCTATAGAAATACATGTATTTGGAACTCTAAATCAAACACGGTTTGTGCTAGCTCTTTGGAACTTGACACAATAAAGCAGATTCAAGTTCTATTTTTATGGTTTGTTTGCTGTTGATGTAGCCCTAAGCAGATACTGGCGAAAAATAACTTTCATTTAAAGGGGTTGCGAAGCTTCCAAAAAACTACGTGTTGCCTGAAATCTCAGCAAACATTTTTTGACCCAATCTTGATGATTCTATCAGGTAGTGATCAGTATACCAAACCACTTGGCTCATCAAATTTCGTTCTTCTAGGTTAAACCGTTCGTTCGCAGTAACCGTTTTAATTTTTAGGTTTCACTCTGTTTTCTCCTATGGGGATACATGTATTTGGAACTCTAAATCAAACACGGTTTGTGATAGCTCTTTGAAACTTGACACAATAAAGCAGTTTCAAGGTCTATCTCTATGGTTTGTTGGCTGTTAATGTAGCCCTAAGCAGAGACTGGCGAAAATGACTTTCATGGAAAGGGTTTGCCAAGATTCCAAAAAACTACGTGTTGCCTGAAATCGCTGCAAACATTTTTTCACCCAATCTTAATGATTTTTTCAGGTAATGATCAGTACACCAAAACCACTTGGCTCACCAAATTTCGTTCTTCTAGGTTAAACCGTTCCTTTGCAGTAACCGTTTCCATTTTTAGGTTTCCCTAGTTTTCTTCTATAGGGATACATGTATTTGGAACTCTAAATCAAACACGGTTTCTGCTAGCTCTTTGAAACTTGACACAATAAAGCAGTTTCAAGTTCTATCTCTATGGTTTGTTTGCTGTTGATGTAGCCCTAAGCAGAGACTGGCGAAAATCACATTCATGGAAAGGGGTTGCCAAGCTTCCAAAAAACTACGAGTTGCCTGAAATCTCAGCAAACATTTTTTCTCCCAATCTTGATGATTCATTCAGGTAATTATAAGTACACCAAAACCATTTGGCTCACCCAATTTTTTCTTCTAGGTTAAACCGTTCGTTTGCAGTAACCGTTTTCATTTTTAGGTTTCACTCTGTTTTCTCCTATAGGGATACATGTATTTGGAACTCTAAATCAAACACGGTTTTTGCTAGCTCTTTGAAACTTGACACAATAAAGCAGTTTCAAGTTCTATCACTATGGTTTGTTTGCTGTTGATGTTGCCCTAAGCAGAGACTGGCGCAAATGACTTTCATAGAAAGAGGTTGCCAAGCTTATAAAAAAATACGAGTTATCTGAAATCTCAGCAAACATTTTGTCACCCAATCTTGATGATTCTTTCAGGTAATGATGAGTTCACCAAAACCACTTGGCTCACCAAATTTCGTTCTTCAAGGTTAAACTTTTCGTTTGCAATAACCGTTTTCATTTTTAGGTTTCACTCTGTTTTCTCCTATAGGGATACATGTACTTGGAACACTAAATCAAACATGGTTTGTGGTAGCTCTTTGAAACTTGACACAATAAAGCAGTTTCAAGTTCTCTCTCTATGGTTCGTTTGCTGTTGATGTAGCCCTAAGCAGAGACTGGCGCAAATCACTTTCAAAGAAAGGGGTTGCCAAGCTTCCAAAAAACTATGAGTTGCCTGAAATCTCAGCCAACATTTTTTCACCCAATCTTGATGATTCTTTCAGTAATGATAAGTACACCAAAACCACTTGGGTCACCAAATTTCGTTCTTCTAGGTTTAACCGTTCATTTGCCTTAACCGTTTTCATTTTTTGGTTTTACTCTGTTTTCGTCTATAGTGAGACATGTACTTGGAACTCTAAATCAAACGTGGTTTGTGCTAGCTCTTTGAAACTTGACACAATAAAGCAGTTTCAAATTCTATCTCTATGGTTTGTTGGCTGTTGATGTAGCCCTAAGCAGAGACTGGCGAAAATCACATTCATGGAAAGGGGTTGCCAAGCTTCCAAAAAACTACGAGTTGCCTGAAATCTCAGCAAACATTTTTTCACCCAATCTTGATGATTCTTTCAGGTAATTATAAGTACACCAAAACCACTTGGCTCACCCAATTTTTTCTTCTAGGTTAAACCGTTCGTTTGCAGTAACCGTTTTCATTTTTAGGTTTCACTCTGTTTTCTCCTATAGAAATACATGTATTTGGAACTCTAAATCAAACACGGTTTGTGCTAGCTCTTTGAAACTTGACACAATAAAGCAGATTCAAGTTCTATTTTTATGGTTTGTTTGCTGTTGATGTAGCCCTAAGCAGAGACTGGCGAAAATAACTTTCATTTAAAGGGGTTGCGAAGCTTCCTAAAAACTATGTGTTGCCTGAAATCTCAGCAAACATTTTTTGACCCAATCTTGATGATTCTATCAGGTAGTGATCAGTATACCAAAACCACTTGGCTCATCAAATTTCGTTCTTCTAGGTTAAACCGTTCGTTCGCAGTAACCGTTTTAATTTTTAGGTTTCACTCTGTTTTCTCCTATTGGGAAACATGTATTTGGAACTCTAAATCAAACACGGTTTGTGCTAGCTCTTTGAAACTTGACACAATAAAGCAGTTTCAAGGTCTATCTCTATGGTTTGTTGGCTGTTAATGTAGCCCTAAGCAGAGACTGGCGAAAATCACTTTCATGGAAAGGGTTTGCCAAGATTCCAAAAAACTACGTGTTGCCTGAAATCGCTGCAAACATTTTTTCACCCAATCTTAATGATTTTTTCAGGTAATGATCAGTACACCAAAACCACTTGGCTCACCAAATTTCGTTCTTCTAGGTTAAACCGTTCCTTTGCAGAAACCGTTTCCATTTTTAGGTTTCCCTAGTTTTCTTCTATAGGGATACATGTATTTGGAACTCTAAATCAAACATGGTTTCTGCTAGCTCTTTGAAACTTGACACAATAAAGCAGTTTCAAGTTCTATCTCTATGGTTTGTTTGCTGTTGATGTAGCCCTAAGCAGAGAGTGGCGAAAATCACTTTCATGGAAAGGAGATGCCAAGCTTCCAATAAACTAGGAGTTGCCTGAAATCTCAGCAAACATTTTTTCACCCAATCTTGATGATTCTTTCAGGTAGTGAACAGTATACCAAAACCACTTAGATCTTCCAATTTCGTTCTTTTAGGTTAAACCGTTCGTTTGCAGTAACCGTTTTCATTTTTAGGTTTCACTCTGTTTTCTCCTATAGGGATACATGTATTTGGAACTCTAAATCAAACACAGTTTGTGCTAGCTCTTTGAAACTTTACACAATAAAGCAGATTCAAGATCTATCTTTATGGTTTGTTTCCTGTTGATGTAGCCCTAAGCAGAGACTGGCGCAAATGACTTTCATAGAAAGAGGTTGCCAAGCTTCCAAAAAAGTACGAGTTGCCTGAAATCTCAGCAAACATTTTGTCACCCAATCTTGATGATTCTTTTAGGTAATGATGAGTACACCAAAACAACTTGGCTCACCAAATTTCATTCTTCTAGGTTAAACCATTCGTTTGCAGTAACCGTTTTCATTTTTAAGTTTCACTCTGTTTTCTCCTATAGAAATACATGTATTTGGAACTCTAAATCAAACACGGTTTGTGCTAGCTCTTTGGAACTTGACACAATAAAGCAGATTGAAGTTCTATCTCTATGGTTTGTATGCTGTTGATGTAGCCCTAAGCAGAGACTGGCGAAAATGACTTTCATGGAAAAGGGTTGCCAACCTTCCAAAAAACTACGAGTTTCCTGAAATCTCAGCAAAAATTTTTTCACCCAATCTTGATGATTTTTTCAGGTAATGATCAGTAAACAAAAACCACTTGGCTCACCCAATTTCGTTCTTCTAGGTTAAACCGTTCGTTTGCAGTAACCGTTCTCATTTTTACGTTTTACTCTGTTTTCTCCTATAGGGATACATGTATTTGGAACTCTAAATCAAATACGGTTTGTGCTAGCTCTTTGGAACTTGACACAATAAAGCAGATTCAAGTTCTATCTCTATTTTTTTTTGCTGTTGATGTAGCCCTATGCAGAGACTGGCGAAAATCACTTTTATGGAAAGGGGTTGCCAAGCTTCCAAAAAACTACGAGTTTCCTGAAATCTCAGCAAACATTTTTTCACCCTATCTTATGATTATTTCAGGTAATCATCAGTACACCAAAACCACTTGGCTCACCAAATTTCGTTCTGCTAGGTTAAACCGTTCGTTTGCAGTAACCGTTTTCATTTTGAGGTTTCACTCTGTTTTCTCCTATAGGGATACATGTATTTGGAACTCTAAATCAAACACGGTTTGTGCTAGCTCTTTGAAACTTTACACAATAAAGCAGTTTCAAGTTCTATCACTATGTTTGTTTGGTATTGATGTAGCCCTAAGCAGAGACTGGCGAAAATCACTTTCATGAAAAGGGGTTGCCAAGCTTCCAAAAAACTACGAGTTTTCTGAAATCTCAGCACACATTTTTTCACCCAATCATGATGATTCTTTCAGGTAGTGATCAGTACACCAAAACCACTTGGCTCACCCAATTTCGTTCTTCTAGGTTAAACCGTTCGTTTGCAGTAACCGTTTTCATTTTTAGGTTTCCCTCTGTTTTCTCCTATAGGGATACATGTATTTGGAACTATAAATCAAACACGGTTTGTGCTAGTTCTTTGAAACTTGACACAATAAAGCAGTTTCAAATTCTATCTCTATGGTTTGTTTGCTGTTGATGTAGCCCTAAGCAGAGAATGGCGAAAATCACTTTCATGGAAAGGGGTTGCCAAGCTTCCAAAAAACTACGAGTTGCCTAAAATCTTAGCACACATTTTTTCACCCAATCTTGATGATTCTTTCAGGTAGTGATCAGTACACCAAAACCACTTGGCTCACCAAATTTCGTTCTTCTAGGTTAAACCGTTCGTTTGCAGTAACCGTTTTCATTTTTAGGTTTCACTCTGTTTTCTCCTATAGGGATACATGTATTTGGAATTCTAAATCAAACACGGTTTGTGCTAGCTCTTTGAAACTTGACACAATAAAGAAGTTTCAAGTTCTATCTGTATGGTTTGTTTGCTGTTGATGTAGCCCTAAGCAGAGACTGGCGAAAATCACTTTAATTTAAAGGGGTTGCCAAGCTTCCAAAAAACTACGAGTTGCCTGAAATCTCAGCACACATTTTTTCACCCAATCTTGATGATTTTTTCAGGTAATGATCAGTACACCAAAAACAATTGGCTACCCCAATTTCGTTTTTCTAGGTTAAACCGTTCTTTTGCAGTAACCGTTTTCATTTTTAAGTTTCACTCTGTTTTCTCTTATAGGGATACTTGTATTTGGAACTCTAAATCAAACACGGTTTGGCTAGCTCTTTGAAACTTGACACAATAAAGCAGTTTCAAGTTCTATCTCTATGGTTTGTTTGCTGTTGATGTAGCCCTAAGCAGAGACTGGAAAAAAGGACTTTCATGGAAAGGGGTTGCCAAGCTTCCAAAAAACTACGAGTTTCCTGAAATCTCAGGAAACATTTTTTCACCCAATCTTGATGATTCTTTCAGGTAATGATAAGTACACCAAAACCACAAGACTCACCAAGTTTCGTTCTTCTAGTTTAAACCGTTCGTTTGCAGTAACCGTTTTCATTTTTGGGTTTCACTCTGTTTTCTCCTATAGGGATACATGTATTTGGAACTCTAAATCAAACACGGTTTGTGCTAGCTCTTTGAAACTTGACACAATAAAGCAGTTTCAAGTTCTATCACTATGGTTTGTTTGCTGTTAATGTAGCCCTAAGCAGAGACTGGCGAAAATCTCTTTCATGGAAAGGGTTTGCAAACCTTCCAAAAAAATACGAGTTGTTTTAAATCTCAGCAAACATTTTTTCACCCAATCTTGATGATTCTTTCAGTTAATGATCAGTACACCAGAACCACTTGGCTCACCAAATTTCGTTCTTCTAGGTTAAACCGTTCGTTTGCAGTATCCGTTTTCATTTTTAGGTTTCAGTCTGTTTTCTCCTATAGGGATACAGGTATTTGGAACTCTAAATAAACACGGTTTGTGCTAGCTCTTTTACACTTGACACAATAAAGCAGTTTCAAGATCTATCTCTATGGTTTGTTTGCTGTTGATGTAGCCCTAAGCAGAGACTGGCGAAAATGACTTTCATGGAAACGGGTTGCCAAGCTTCCAAAATACTACGAGTTTCCTGAAATCTCAGCAAACATTTTTTCACCCAATCTTGATGATTCTTTCAGGTAATGATCAGTACACAAAAACCACTTGGCCCACCCAATTTTGTTCTTCTAGGTTAAACCGTTCATTTGCAGTAACCGTTTTCATTTTTAGGTTTCACTCTGTTTTCTCCTATAGGGATACATGTATTTGGAACTCTAAATCAAACACGGTTTGTGCTAGCTCTTTTAAACGTGACACAATAAAGAAGTTTCAAGTTCTATCTGTATGGTTTGTTTCCTGTTGATGTAGTTCTAAGCAGAGACTGGCGAAAATAACTTTAATTTAAAGGGGTAGCCAAGCTTCCAAAAAACTACGAGTTGCCTGAAATTTCAGCACACATATTTTCACCCAATCTTGATGAGTCTTTCATGTAATGATCAGTGCACCAAAACCACTAGGCTCACCAAGTTTCGTTCTTCTAGGTTAAACCGTTCGTTTGCAGTAACTGTTTTCATTTTTAGGTTTCACTCTGTTTTCTCCTATAGGGATACATGTATTTGGAACTCTAAATTAAATACGGTTTGTGCTAGTTCTTTGAAACTTGACACAATAAAGCAGACTCAAGTTCTCTCTCTATGGTCTCTTTGCTATTGATGTAGCCCTAGGCAGAGAGGGGCGAAAATCACTTTCATGGAAAGGGGTTGCCAAGCTTCCAAAAAACTGCGAGTTGCCTGAAATCTCTGCAAACATTTTTTCACCCAATCTTGATGATTCTTTCAGGTAATGATCAGTACACCAAAACCACTTGGCTCACCAAATTTCGTTCTTCTAGGTTAAACCGTTCGTTTGCAGTAACCGTTTTCATTTTTAGGTTTCACTCTGTTTTCTCCTATACGGAGACATGTACTTGGAACTCTAAATAAAACATGGTTTGTGCTAGCTCTTTGAAACTTGACACAATAAAGCAGTTTCAAGTTCTATCTATATGGTTGGTTTGCTGTTGATGTATCCCTGAGTAGAGAATGGCGAAAATCACTTTCATGGAAAGGGGTTGCCAAGCTTCCAAAAAACTACGAGTTGCCTGAAATCTCAGCACACAGTTTTTCACCCAATCTTGATGATTTTTTCAGGTAATGATCAGTACACCAAAACGACTTGGCTCACCAAATTTCTTTCTGCTAGGTTAAACCGTTCGTTTGCAGTAACCGTTTTCATTTTTAGGATTCACTCTCTTTTCTCCTATAGGGATACATGTATTTGGAACTCTAAATCAAACACGGTTTGTGGTAGCTTTTTGAAACTTGACACAATAAAGCAGTTTCAAGTTCTATCTCTATGGTTTGTTTGCTGTTGATGTAGCCCTAAGCAGATACTGGCGAAAATCACTTTCATGGAAAGGGGTTTCCAAGCTTCCAAAAAACTACGAGTTGCCTGAAATATCAGCCAACATTTTTTCACCCAATCTTGATGATTCTTTCAGGTAATGATCAGTACACCAAAACCACTTGGCTCACCAAATTTCGTTCTTCTAGGTTAAACCGTTCGTTTAAGTAACTGTTTTCAATTTTAGGTTTCACTCTGTTTTCTTTTATAGGGATACATGTATTTGGAACTCTAAATCAAACACGGTTTGTGCTAGCTATTTGAAACTTGACACAATAAAGCAGTTTCAAGTTCTATCTCTATGGTTTGTTTGCTGTTGATGTATCCCTAAGCAGAGACTGGAGAAAATCACTTTCATGGAAAGGAGTTGCCAAGCTTCCAAAAAACTACGAGTTGCCTGAAATCTCAGCAAACATTTTTTCACCCAATCTTGATGATTCTTTCAGGTAATGATCAGTACACCAAAACCACTTGGCTCACCAAATTTCGTTCTTCTAGGTTAAACCGTTCGTTTGCAGTAACCGTTTTCATTTTTAGGTTTCACTCTGTTTTCTCCTATAGGGATACATGTTTTTGGAACTCTAAATCAAATACGGTTTGTGCTAGCTCTTTGAAACTTGACACAATAAAGCAGTCTCAAGTTCTATCTCTATGGTTAGTTTGCTGTTGATGTATCCCTAAGCAGAAATTGGCGAAAATGACTTTCACGGAAAGGGGTTGCCAAGCTTTTAAAAAACTACGAGTTGCCTTAAATCTCAGCCAACATTTTTTCACCCAATCTTGATGATTCTTTCAGGTAATGATCAGTACAACAAAACCACTTGGCTCACCAAATTTTGTTCTTCTAGGTTAAACCGTTCTTTTGCAGTAACCGTTTTCATTTTTAGGTTTCACTCTTTTTTCTCCTATAGGGATACATGTATTTGGAACTCTAAATCAAACACGGTTTGTGCTAGCTCTTTGAAACTTGACACAATAAAGCAGTTTCAAGTTCTATCTCTATGGTTTGTTTGCTGTTGATGTAGCCCTAAACAGAGACTGGCGAAAATCACTTTCATGGAAAGGGGTTGCCAAGCTTTTAAAAAACAAGGAGTTGCCTGAAATCTCAGCCAACATTTTTCACCCAAAATTGATGATTCTTTTAGGTAATGATCAGTACACCAAAACCACTTGGCTCACCAAATTTCGTTTTCTAGGTTAAACCGTTCGTTTGCAGTAACCGTTTTCATTTTTAGGTTTCACTCTGTTTTCTCCTACAGGGATACATGTATTTGGAACTCTAAATGAAACGCGGTTTGTGCTAGCTCTTTGATACTTGACACAATAAAGCAGTTTCAAGTTCTATCTCTATGGTTTGTTTGTTGTTGATGAAGCCCTAAGCACAGACTGGCGAAAATCACTTTCATGGAAAGGGGTTGCCAAGCTTTCAAAAAACTACGAGTTTCCTGAAATCTCAGCCAACATTTTTTCACCCAATCTTGATGATTCTTTCAGTTAATGATCAGGACACCAAAACCACTTGGCTCACCCAAATTTCGTTCTTCTAGGTTAAACCGTTCGTTTGCAGTAACCGTTTTCATTTTTAGGTTTCACTGTTTTCTCCTATAGGGATACATGTATTTGGAACTCTAAATCAAACACGGTTTGTGCTAGCTCTTTGAAATTTGACACAATAGAGCAGTTTTCTACTTCTATCTCTATGGTTTCTTTGCTGTTGATGTAGCCCTAAGCAGTGACTGGCGAAAATCACTTTCATGGAAAGGGGTTGCCAAGCTTCCAAAAAACTACGAGTTGCCTGAATCTCAGCCAACATTTTTTCACCCAATCTTGATGATTCTTTCAGGTAATGATCAGTACACCAAAACCACTTGGCTCACCAAATTTCGTTCATCTAGGTTAAACCACATCGTTGGCAGTAACCGTTTTCATTTTTAGGTTTCACTCTGTTTTCTCCTCTAGGGATACATGTATTTGGAACTCTAAATGAAACACGGTTTGTGCTAGCTCTTTGAAACTTGACACAATAAAGCAGTTTCAAGTTCTATCTCTATGGTTAGTTTGCTGTTGATGTAGGCCTAAGTAGAAACTGGCGAAAATCACTTTCATGGAAAAGGGTTGCCAAGCTTCCAAAAAATTACGAGTTGCCTGAAATTTCAGCAAACATTTTTTCAACCAATAATGATGATTCTTTCAGGTAATGATCAGTACACCAAAACCACTTGGCTCACCAAATTTCGTTCTTTTGGGTTAAACCGTTCGTTTGCAGTAACAGTTTTCATTTTTAGGTTTCACTCTGTTTTCTCCTATAGGGATAGATGTATTTGGAATTCTAAATCACACACTGTTGGTGCTAGCTCTTTGAAACATGACACATAGAGCAGTTTCAAGTTCTATCTCTATGGTTTGTTTGCTGTTGATGTAGCCCTAAGCAGAGAGTGGCGAAAATCACCTTCCTTGAAAGGGGTTGCCAAGCTTCCAAAAACGACGAGTTGCCTGAATCTCAGCCAACATTTTTTCACCCAATCTTGATGCTTCCTTCAGGTAATGATCAGTACACCAAAACCACTTGGCTCACCAAATTTCGTTCTTCTAGGTTAACCGTTCGTTTGCAGTAACCGTTTTCATTTCTAGGGTTCACTCTGTTTTCTCTTATGGGATACATGTATTTGGAACTCTAAATCAAACACGGTTTGTTCTAGCTCTTTCAAACATTGACACAATAAAAGCAGTCTCAAGTTCTATCTCTATGGTTTGCTTGCTGTTGATGTAGCCCAAAGCAGAGACTGGAGAAAATCACTTTCATGGAAAGGGATGCCATGCTTCCAAAAAACTACGAGTTGCCTGAAATCTCAGGAAATATTTTTTCAAACAATCTTGATGATTCTTCAGGTAATGATCAGTTACATCAAAACCACTTGGCTCACCAAGTTTCGTACTTCTAGGTTAAACCGTTTGTTTGCAGTAACCGTTTTCATCTTTACGTTTCATTCTGTTTTCTCCTATAGGGATACATGTATTTGGAACTCTTAAATCAAACACGGTTTGTGCTAGCTCTTTGAAACTTGACACAATAAAGCAGTTTTAAGTTCTATCTCTATGGTTTGTTTGTGTTGATGTAGCCCTAAGCAGAGACTGGCGAAAATCACTTTCATGGAAGGGGTTACCAAGCTTCCAAAAAACTACGAGTTGCCTGAAATCTCAGCCAACATTTTTACACCCATCTTGATGATTTCTTTCAGGTAATGATCAGTACACCAAAACCACTTGGCTCACCAAATTTCGTTCTTCTAGGTTAAACCGTTCGTTGCAGTAACCGTTTTCATTTTTAGGTTTCACTCTGTTTTCTCCTATAGGGATACATGTATTTGGAACTCTATAATGAAACACGGTTTTGCTAGCACTTTGAAACTTGACACAATAAAGCAGTTTGAAGTTCTGTCTCTATGGTTTGTTTGCTGTTGATGTAGCCCTAAGCAGAGACTGGCGAAAATCACTTTCATGGAAAGGGGTTGGCAAGCTTCCAAAAAACTAAGAGTTGCCTGAAATCTCAGCCAACATTTTTTCACCCAATCTTGATGATTCTTTCAGGTAATGATCAGTACACAAAACAACTTGGCTCACCAAGTTCGTTCTTCTAGGTTAAACCGTTCGTTTGCAGTAACCGTTTTCATTTTTTTGGGTTTCACTCTGTTTTCTTCCTATAGGGATACATGTATTTGGAACTCTTAAACAAACACGGTTTTGTGCTAGCTCTTTGAAACTTGACACAATAAAGCAGTTTCAAGTTCTATCTCTATGGTTTTTTGCTGTTGATGTAGCCCTAAGCAGAGAGTGGCGAAAATAACTTTCATGGAAAGGGGTTGCCATGGCTTCCAGAAATCTACGAATTGCCTGAAATCTCAGCAAACATTTTTTCACCAAAACTTGATGATTTATTCAGGTAATAATCAGTACACCAAAACCCACTTGGCTCACCAAATTTCGTTCTTCTAGGATAAACCGTTCGTTTGCAGTAACCGTTTTTATTTTTAGGTTTTACTCTGTTTTCTCCTATAGGGATACATGTATTTGGAACTCTAAATGAAACACGGTTTGTGCAAGCTCCTTGAAACTTGACACAATAAAGCAGTTTCAAGTTCTATCTCTATGGTTTGTTTGCTGTTGAAGTAGCACTAAGCAGAGACTGGCGAAAATCACTTTCATGGAAAGGGGTTGCCAGCTTCCAAAAAACTACGAGTTTAGTCATATCTCAGCCAACATTTTTTCACCCAATCTTGATGATTCTTTCAGATAATGATCAGTACTCCAAACCACTAGGCTCACCAAGTTTCGTTCTTCTAGGTTAAACCGTTCGTTTGCAGTAACCTTTTTCATTTTTAGGTTTCACTTTGTTTTCTCCTATAGGATACATGTATTTGGAAACTCTAAATCAAACACGGTTTGTGCTAGCTCTTTGAAACTTGACCCAATAAAGCAGTTTCAAGTTCTATCTCTATGGTTTGTTTGCTGTTGATGTAGCCCTAAGCAGAGACTGGGGAGAATCACTTTCAATGGAAAAGGCCTGCCAAGCTTCCAAAAAATTACGAGTTGCCTGAAATCTCAGCAAACACTTTTTCACCCAATCTTCATGAAACTTTCAGGTAATGATCAGTACACCAATCCCACTTGGCTCGCCAATTTTCGTTCTTCTAGGTTAAACCGTTCGTTGGCAGTAACCGGTTTCATTTTGAGGTTTCACTCTGTTTTCTCCTATAGGGATACATGTATTTGGAACTCTAAATCAAACACGGTTTGTGCTAGCTCTTTGAAACTTGACACAATAAAGCAGTTTCAAGTTCTGTCTCTATGGTTTGTTTGCTGTTGATGTAGCCCTAAGCAGTGACTGGCGAAAATCACTTTCATGGAAAGGGGTTGCCAAGTTTCCAAAAAACTACGAGTTGCCAGAAATCTCAGCCAACATTTTTTCACCCAAATCTTGATGATTCTTTCAGGTAATGATCAGTGCACCAAAACCACTTGGCTCACCAAATTTCGTTCTTCTAGGTTAAACCTTTCGTTGGCAGTAACCGTTTTCATTTTTAGGTTTCACTCAGTTTTCTCCTATAGGGATACATGTATTTGGAACTCTAAATGAAACACGGTTTGTGCTAGCTCTTTGAAACTTGACACAATAAAGCAGTTTCAAGTTCTATCACTATGGTTTGTTTGCTGCTGATGTAGCCCTAAGCAGAGACTGGTGAAATCACTTTCATGGAAAGGGGTTGCCAAGCTTCCAAAAAACTATGAGTTGCCTGAAATCTCAGCCAGCATTTTTTCACCCAATCTTGATGATTCCTTCAGTTAATGATCAGTACACCAAAACAACTTGGCTCACCAAATTTCGTTCTTCTAGGTTAAACCGTTCGTTTGCAGTAACCATTTTCATTTTTAGGTTTCACTCTGTTTTCTCCTATAGGGATAAATGTATTTGGAACTCTAAATCAAACAAGGTTTGTGCTAGCTCTTGGAAACTTGACAGAATATTGCAGTTTCAAGTTTTATCTGTATGGTTTGATTGCTGTTGATGTATCCCTAAGCAGAGAGTGGCGAAAATCACTTTCATGAAAGGGGTTGCCAAGCTTCCAAAAAACTACGAGTTGCCTGAAATCTCAGCCAACATTTTTCACCCAATCTTGATGATTCTTTCAAGTAATGATCAGTGCACCAAAACCAATTGGCTCACCAAATTTCGTTCTTCTAGGTTAAACGTTCGTTTGCAGTAACCGTTTTCATTTTTAGGTTTCCCTCTGTTTTCTCCTATAGGGATACATGTATTTGGAACTCTAAATGAAACACGGTTTGTGCAAGCTCTTTGAAACTTGACACAATAAAGCAGTTTCAAGTTCTATCTCTATGGTTTGTTTGCTGTTGATGTAGCACTAAGCAGAGACTGGCGAAAATCACTTTCATGGAAAGGGGTTGCCAAGCTTCCAAAAATTACGAGTTCCTCATATCTCAGCCAACATTTTTTCACCCAATCTTGATGATTCTTTCAGATAATGATCAGTACTCCAAAACCACTAGGCTCACCAAGTTTCGTTCTTCTAGGTTTAAACCGTTCGTTTGCAGTAACCTTTTTCATTTTTAGGTTTCACTTTGTTTTCTCCTATAGGGATACATGTATTTGGAACTCTAAATCAAACACGGTTTGTGCTAGATCTTTGAAACTTGACCCAATAAAGCAGTTTCAAGTTCTATCTCTATGGTTTGTTTGCTGTTGATGTAGCCCTAAGCAGAGACTGGCCAGAATCACTTTCATGGAAAGGCTGCCAAGCTTCCAAAAAATTACGAGTTGCCTGAAATCTCAGCAAACACTTTTTCACCCAATCTTGATGAAACTTTCAGGTAATGATCAGTACACCAATCCTACTTGGCTCGCCAATTTTCGTTCTTCTAGGTTAAACCGTTCGTTGGCAATAACCGGTTTCATTTTGAGGTTTCACTCTGTTTTCTCCTATAGGGATACATGTATTTGGAACTCTAAATCAAATACGGTTTGTGCTAGCTCTTTGAAACTTGACACAATAAAGCAGTTTCAAGTTCTATCTCTATGGTTTGTTTGCTGTTGATGTAGCCCTAAGCAGAGACTGGAGAGAATCACTTTCATGGAAAGGGCATGCCAAGCTTCCAAAAAACTACGAGTTGCCTGAAATCTCAGCACACACTTTTTCACCCAATCTTGATGAAACTTTCAGGTAATGATCAGTACACCAATCCCACTTAGCTCGCCAAATTTCGTTTTTCTAGGTTAAACCGTTCGTTGGCAGTAACCGGTTTCATTTTGAGGTTTCACTCTGTTTTCTCCTATAGGGTTACATGTATTTGGAACTCTTAATCAAACACGGTTTGTGCTAGCTCTTTGAAAACTTGACACAATAAAGAAGTTTCAAGTTCTATCTTTATGGTTTGTTTGCTGTTGATGTAGCCCTAAGCAGAGACTGGCGAAAATCACTTTCATGGAAAGGGGTGGCTAAACTTCGAAAAAACTACGAGTTTCCTGAAATCTCAGCCAACATTTTTTCACGCAATCTTCATGATTCTTTCAGGTAATGATCAGTACTCCAAAACCACTTGGCTCACCAAATTTCGTTCTTCTAGGTTTAAACCGTTCTTTTGCAGTAACCGTTTTCATTTTTAGGTTTCACTCTGTTTTCTCCTATAGGGATACATGTATTTGGAACTCTAAATCAAACACGGTTTGTGCTACCTCTTTGAACCTTGACACAATAAAGCAGTTTCAAGTTCTATCTCTATGGTTTGTTTTGCTGTTGATGTAGCTCTAAACAGAGAGTGGCGAAAATCACTTTCATGGAAAGGGGTTGCCAAGCTTCCAAAAAAACTATGGGTTGCCTGAAATCTCAGCCAGCATTTTTCACCCAATCTTGATGATTCCTTCAGGTAATGATCAGTACACCAAAACAACTTGGCTCACCAAATTACGTTTTTCTAGGTTAACCGTTTGTTTGCAGTAACCGTTTTCATTTTTACGTTTCACTCTGTTTTCTCCTATAGGGATACATTTTTTTGGAACTCTAAATCAAACACGGTTTGTGCTAGCTCTTTGAAACTTGACACAATAAAGCAGTTTCAAGTTCTATCTCTATGGTTTGTTTGCTGTTGATGTAGCCCTAAGCAGAGAGTTGTGAAAATCACTTTCATTGAGAGGGGTTGCCAAGTTTCCAAAAAACTACGAGTTGACTGAAATCTCAGCCAACATTTTTTCACCCAATCTTGATGATTCTTTCAGGTAATGATCAGTACACCAAAACCACTTGTCTCGCCAAATTTCGTTCTTCTAGGTTAAACCGTTCGTTGGCAGGAACTGGTTTCATTTTGAGGTTTCACTCTGTTTTCTCCTATAAAGATACATGTATTTGGAACTCTAAATCAAACACGGTTTGTGCTAGCTCTTTGAAACTTGACACAATATAGCAGTTTCAAGTTCTATCTCTATGGTTTGTTTGCTGTTGATGTAGCCCTAAGCAGAGACTGGCGAGAATCACTTTCATGGAAAGGGCCTGCCAAGCTTCCAAAAAACTACGAGTTTCCTGAAATCTCAGCAAACACTTTTTCACCCAATCTTGATGATACTTTCAGGTAATGATCAGTACACCAATCCCACTTGGCTCGCCAAATTTCGTTCTTCTAGGTAAAACCGTTCGTTGGCAGTAACCGGTTTCATTCTGAGGTTTCACTCTGTTTTCTCCTATAGGGATACATGTATTTGGAACTCTAAATCAAACACGGTTTGTACTAGCTCTTTGCAACTTGACACAATAAAGCAGTTTCAAGTTCTATCTCTATGGTTTGTTTGCTCTTGATGTACCCTAAGCAGAGAGTGGCGAAAATCACTTTCATGGAAAGGGGTTGCCAAGCTTCCAATAAACTATGAGTTGCCTGAAATCTCAGCCAGCATTTTTTCACCCAATCTTGATGATTCCTTTAGGTAATGATCAGTACACCAAAACAACTTGGCTCACCAAATTACGTTTTTCTAGGTTAAACCGTTCGTTTGCAGTAACCGTTTTCATTTTTATGTTTCACTCTGTTTTCTCCTATAGGGATACATGTATTTGGAACTCTAAATCAAACACGGTTTGTGCTAGCTCTTTGAAACTTGACCCAATAAAGCAGTTTCGAGTTCTATCTGTATGATTTTTTTGTTGTTGATGTATCCCTAAGCAGAGAGTGGCGAAAATCACTTTCATGGAAAGGGGTTGCCAGGCTTCCAAAAAACTACGAGTTGCCTGAAATCTCAGCCAACATTTTTTCACCCAATCTTGATGATTCTTTCAGGTAATGATCAGTACACCAAAACCAATTGGCTCACCAAATTTCGTTCTTCTAGGTTAAACCGTTCTTTTGCAGTAACCGTTTTCATTTTTAGGTTTCACTCTGTTTTCTCCTATAGGGATACATGTATTTGGAACTCTAAATCAAACACGGTTTGTGCAAGCTCTTTGAAACTTGACACAATAAAGCAGTTTCAAGTTCTATCTCTATGGGTTGTTTGCTGTTGATGTAGCCCTAAGCAGAGACTGGCGAGAATCACTTTCATGGA